>NC_033803.1:60246232-60303007 GCF_001876935.1 Asparagus officinalis | reverse complement strand
GGCTCGGCCTTGGCCGAGCCACCTTGAGGTGGCTCGGCCACCGAGCCACCTCAAGGTGGCTCGGCTAAGGCCGAGCCGCCTTGAGGTGGCTCGGCTTTGGCCGAGCCCCCGCGGGCGGTGTTTTCCGACTTTTTCGAGTCGTTTTCCGTTGTTTCCGGTTCTGTCCGTGATTCGGTTGATTGAGACTCTGATTGGTTGATCTGATTTGGCAGTAAGTTGGATTCCTGATTTGGCAGTAAATCCGCTTCTGAGTTCGAGTCCGAAATTGATCTTGATTCGATCGTGATTCGTCCGAGTTTCCCCTTGGTTGGATGGCTCGTTGATTCCTCAACTCATTAGCTTGATTCTGCACGCGGGTGGATGCATTCCGTCGCTTCTGTGCGATTCGTCGATCTCGTCGCCTCGTTGGTTCGTCGGTTTGTGCCGAGCTATGCTAGGGGACCTATAAGCAATTTTATATGCCTACAGATACCCCCTCCAAAGTATTTCAGTCTCGTTCTTTTATAGAAGAGTCTGGGATACTTTGGATATGATTGTCCCTACCTTCAGTCGGTATAACGGGACCTCGGAATGGCTTCTGTTCTTGACTCCTTCAATTCTCCAGGCTTTTCGGTGCTTTGTCGAAAGTCTGTAAGAGTTCCGGTGCTGCATTTATTGTCTGACCGTTTGTCGGAATTTTCTGAACTTGAAGTCGATTCCTTTGAGCTGACCATTGATTGTGGCGTCGAGTCTTTATGCACAACGCGTTGTCCGGCGTAGTGTGGTTGAGTTATCCTTAAGAATATTTATAAACAATATTCTCCAGGAACTTCTCAAACCAAAAATAGGGAATAGTTTATACTCATATACCTTATTGGAGTATTAAGAAGCAGTTTATACTCGTATACTTTTCGGAGTGTTTTTGTGCCTAAATGAGCTGAACCGGCTTAAAATGAGCCAAAAAAGGCAGTAAATCGGTTCAAAAAATCCTCCGACTCTTCCGAACATGTGGGAGAAGAGTGAGTAAGTGATGGGTTGAATCGTCGCTCGATTTGAAGTCGTTTCGATGCTCGGTTCGGCTTCAATTTGGATTTTGGTTCGAACTGGGTCCGGTCCGGTTCGGTTCGGTTTGGTTCAACCCGGTCCACCTTATATAAAGGGGGTCTTTTTCTTTTCTTTTTCTTCACCCTAGGGCCGGCCCCCCCTTTTGCCTCCTTTTTGAATTTCTCTTCCCTCGAGCCTCCGTTCTCCCTCAAAACTCGATCTTCGTCTTAGATTCATCCTTCCTTTTGATCCTTGACTGAGAAATCCCTCGAAACTTCCATATTTAGACTTTCCTTCGAGCCCCTCGAGCGCGTGGTTCGAGCACTTCCAAGATCTAATTTTTGTCGGATCCTCGAGCTTCCCCTCAGGTATATCTCCATAATCTTGATCTATTTCATGTTTGATCTAGTGTATGGAATAGCGGGATCGCATATAAGGGTTGAGGGAGTGATTTGATGCCTCAAGCTCGCCTTTTTAGGGGATAAAAAAGTGATTTTTATTTCTAGATCTGACCTCTTGAATTTTTTGTAGGCCATTATGTCGCGAGTATCGAGAGGTCGTTTTCCTGCTGCATCGGTTGACGGCGTGCTTCCCTCATATGCTGGTGAGCTATTTTTTTTTGGCATATTCGCAAATTTACAAATTAGTCCTCTTTTTTCTGGATATTTGCAAATTGGTCCATTTTACCCCCCGTTGTTCTCCTTGGTGAGGCAACCGGGAAAGGCCTTGGTTCTCCTTGGTGAGGATCGACGCTTTATGGAAATTTTGCAAATTAACCCTCTTTTTCTGAGAATTTGCAAATTAGTCCTTTTACCCCATTTTGCTCTCCTTGGTGAGGCGATCGGGAAAAGCCTTGATTCTCCTTGGTGAGGATCGACGCTTTAAAGATGGGTTTTGCTTGGTCAAAACCACATCTCATAATAAAGGGGGCGTTTTGACGCTGCATCGTGCTTTATAAGGCAGGGATATATTGTCGATATACCCTATCTTATAAATGCGCAATGTGGCCAAATCGTCTCGCCCTTTATAAGGTAATGACTCTATCTTACCAATTTGTAAGATGAGTTCAATTTCCTTTTATATCTGAAATTAACAAACACTTAACTGCTTGTTTTCAGTGGAATATCCTTCCGGAGCCTTTTCATCGCATGCGGTGAATGGACGTCGTGACGAATATTATTCGACGTCTGATGACTTTTCGCCCATTCCGCTTACTTCTCAGTTTGGTCCGGGCACGTCGCTGGAAGTTGCCCAAGTGGTGAAGGAAGGTGGACATCGAGCCCTTCGCCAGCTGATCACAGATGCACCTCTTGTGAAGGATGCCAGCTCCGTTCAGTCTCTCAGGAAGACTGACTTCTTGTTTGGCGACTCTACCAGAGATCCCGATGCAGCACTTATTGAAGCTGAGCAGTGGCTTTACAAGACTGGCAGTCGTTTCATGTATTTGCCGAAGATTCCTCGGCACCGTTCCTTGACTGAGCTCAGACGCCAGGCTGTGAAACGGGAGATGTCGTGGCGTTTGACAGAGGAGCATGAGAGCGTCCACTGCGGCTATATTACTCATCAGGCAGTTCCTGGTTCGAGCAGGGATCACATTGTTGGACTGCGTCCTGGAGTACTGGGGCTAGATACTCCGCCTCGTAACGAGTTCCTCGCCTCTGCTTCTACCTTGAGGAATCGCCTTGCTAACTTAGGACGGGAGATGCCCGCACCGCGCCACAGATTCTATGGTTGGGTCCATTCTTTGGACAGGTTTTGGTGGGCTCGTATGACGAAGTACGTCTTGAGCCGATGGAGCGAGGAGTTACATGCTTGCGGTCTTTATGCAGCCATTCGGGCCACCATGCATGGTTTGCCTACAAGCGCGAGGCATTTCTTTGCCCTATGCGAGCTTTATAATCCAGATTCCAACACTTTTCTGACCAGGCACGGAGAGTTGGGCTTGGCTCTTCATGAGATGCACAAGATTTCTGGCTTGCCTATGGGACAAATGCTGTACCAGGAGTACTTTTCCTCCAACCATGAGTTGAGTCAGCTGAAGGATCGCATGCCCGACCGCTACGAGACCTTATGGGACCTCACTTGTCATTATCACATTGCTTTGGCGCAGTCTAAGCCCCTAGAGAAGAGGACCAAAGCAAATGTGAGCCTGAAGCAGTTCGCATCATATTTGTTCAGGAATCTGGAGAGCCATTCTGGTGAAGCTATTCGTGAACTGGCACCACTGACTCCTTCAGAGGTTAATGAGTTGCTGAAGAAAAATCTTAGTCATCGCTCGCTGGTATGTGGCACCGGCATTCTTCAGACCGAAAGGCATCACCGTATAGCAGAAGACGCCGAGGGGTGTTCTAAACGCCGTATGCTTCTCATCCTCTGGATGCATCTTGATCTGGTTATATCCCGAAAATCCATCCATGAAGGACATCCTCTCGAATCCACATGTATTGTCGATAATGACATCCGTGATTGGGAGAGGGAAATCGTCTTTCGGACATGCTTCATTCAGGTTCCTGAAGTCGATGCAAATCCTGATTTTGCCATTCTTCTTCATGACGGGAACGATGTTGGCTAACCAGTCTGGATGTTGTTCCTCTCGGATAAATCCTGATTCGATCAACTTCTTAACCTCTGCCTCAATGGCTTCCATAATCTGCGGACGAAACCGTCTTTGCTGTTGTTTGACAGGTTTGGCATCCGGCTTGATATCGAGGCGGTGCATTGCCACATTGGGGTCGAGCCCTGGCATGTCTTCATAGTTCCAAGCGAAGACGTCAATATATTCTCTAATGAGAACAATTAATTTCTCCTTCTCATTTGAGGGAAGACTATCGCTGATGAATTTGGGTTGGCCTCGTCACCCATGTTAACTTGGATTATTTTATCTTCAGTGGGGGGTTCTCTTTGTTCGAACCTATCACCATACTGCATGTTCAGGTGATGAACCCACGGGTCTTCCCATGTTGGCATTTGATCATCGTTCTCCATCGTGGACGGATCAGCTGTAGCCATGTTCACCATTAGGGCTTTGAATGCTTCCCCCAGATTTGTATCGGAATCCCATTCCGAGGAATCTGACGGATATCCATTCTTGTATTGTCCAGATGATTGGTCATTGATTAACCAGCAACATTCGTCTTTTGAAGAAGATTCATACCCTAACCCTCATCTGTATTTATAGTAATCGTCCGGTTTCCCTTTTGGTACATATGCCGCTTTGGCTGAAATACGAGGACCTCGATCGAAGTATAAACCTTCTCCGAGTGTGAAATCATATCCCTGTTTTTCCATGAGCTTGCGCGCTTCCGGGCTATACTTAGATAAATGCCGACCAGGTTTGTCATCATTCTCATCTTCCCTTAAGAAATGATCTGGTAATGGAGAGATTTTTCCTTTACTGTAAATCACTTCTCTTTCGCCTCCTATTTTGGTAGGAATGACCAAGGTTGTTCCGAAAGAATGCTGGAGGCGTTTCTTTGCTACATAGGACGATCGAAGCGGCACATATAAATCGGGATTATCATACAATTCTTTTATCACATCATCAAGAGACAGGGAGTACTTTAAATCATTATTTATTTCATTATTGGCAAGTTGCCAGTTACAACTGCCCTCTGACGATTGTTCATCGTCAAGGTTGATTACAAAGGGTACAATGTCGTTTAAAACATAACCTCCATTGTAATCAAATCCGGCTTCGGTATCAGCTTCTTCTCCGCTGTCCGTGCCATGGGCCGATGATTCAGTATCGGATTCGTTACCATAAAGGAGAGAATCAGTGAAATAATTCTCATACCCTTTGAATGGTTGCTTATCCGCGACCACCGTCCTAACCTTATTATCAGTGTCGACATACTTTAAACACTGATGGAGTGTGGAGGGAATTATAACATTACTATGGATCCAAGGCCGACCCAATAGTAAGTTATATGAAGTCTCGGCATCGATCACATAACATGTGACTTCTGTCTTCAAATCTCCCATTTGACATTTCACCCGGATCTTACCCAAGGGTATTGACCCGCTAGTGTTGAATCCATAGATAACAGTGCCTGTGGACGCCAACTTACTAACCGTAATGCCGAGGTTATGCATCAAGCGAAGCGGCATGATACTCACAGCAGAACCCGGATCCACTTGGATTCGGTTGACTTTGCTAGAGCCAATGTACCCAATGAAATATAGGGGTCGATCATGGTTTGAATTCTTTGTCTGCATATCCTCTTTGGTGAAGGTAATGCAGGGAAGGTTTTTAGCTGTTATATTGCAGTGTTGAATTGACAGTTCTGGCTCTTCAAGTGCCGGCTTGATCCGAGTAAGGAACACTTCTGAATTGGCCAAGGCTTCTTGCAAGGCTTCCCTTGTTTCTTTAGACAACCGTAGCAACTCATACAATGTTATCCGCGCTGGGATGTTAGCTAGCTGAGCCATAATATCGAAGACGTGCGGAGTGTTCGAGCTTTCCGGTTTATCTCTTCCAATCGGACGGTTAAAACGAGACTGCTTCAGATTCTGAACCTCCTGGGGCCTCTTTTCTTTCTGTTTATCAACCAGCTGTCATCGAGCTTCTTCAACCGGTTTAGGAGTTGTAATCACACCCAGCTCTGTGAGAGTTTTGGCTGGTCCCCGTTTAGTCACCCCCTGCTCAGCTAACTGATCACTAGGTGATGGATAGTTGAAGTGATACTCATTTCCGCTTCTAGTGGCGAAGACTTCTTGTTCTTCTTCGGAGAGCGGGAAAGTAGGAGCTTCATTACCATCTTTTTCGAAGATCGCGGAGGTAGCATTGCAAGACTTGCCTTTACCCTTCTTGGTCGAGGAAGTAGTCCACTGATCATCTTCAATTAGATCAGGATGAACCCAGAGGATTTCTCCGTTTGAGGCTGTGTGTGGCACAAGTCCTTTTTGGCGCTGTCCATGTGGGTCGTCGTTTACCATCTTCATTCCTACTTTGGTGATGCGTTCTGGTTTAAACCATGTTGTGGGCACCGATCCAAAGCTGATTGAAACCGCATTTGCTCCAACATTCTTGGACGGCTTCGGGGTTATGACGCCTACATTAATTAACGCCTGGATCTTATCCTTGAGATGGTAGCATGACTTGGTAGGGTGATGGACCGCTCTGTGGTATGCGCAATATCACTTTGCTGGCTCCCTCTTGATCCACAATCGCTGGCAGCTGGATTTTGTTATTCTCCAATAGGTACTTAAAGATGCCGGGAACTTCGTCATCTTTGAAGGAGTACACCTTAGGAAATCTTGGCTCCGAAGATTTCTACTTCTGAGGCCGTTGTTGCCATTGCTGCTGCGATTGTTGTGGTGCTCGTTGCTGCTGCTGTTGCTGAGGTTGCAATTGGAAAGTTTGATTAGCATCAACTGCATTAGCATGTGCCTTACCTTTCCCTCGTGGGACGAAATTCTGCTGTGGAGCATTCTTCGCCTGTTGGCCTCTCTCCACATTCTTCCTTCTGAGGAACCGCTCAGCTTGCTCTCCTCGGACCTTCAAATCCTTCCATGTCTTGGACGGTGCTGTCCCCATTGCTTCTAACACGTCCAACGCGAGGTTGTTGTGGCAAGTCTGGAGAATGAATTCCTCGGTGATCGGGTCCCGACAGTTCATCGCCTTGTTCCGGAACCTCTTGCGATCCGATAGAGATCTCGGTGTCGTCGTCGAAGAAATTTGTAAGGAACTTCGTCTCCATGTCATCCCAGCTATTCACGCTTCCTGGCTTGAGGCGACGATACCAATCGAAGGCGGCTCCACGAAGAGTGCCAACTAAGGACCGTACCATCAGAGGCTCATTACCAGAGATAACCCGAAGGTGCGATTTGAAGTAAATCAAATGCTGAGTGGGTGAACCCATCCCATTAAACGGCGTGAAGTAAATTAGATTGAACTTCGCCGGATATGGGATCGATTCCCATTCTCTTGGGTATGGACAAGGAATGCCTGTTTTCTTCATCTCTTGAGCGGAAATCAATGTATTGATTTTGCTCTTGAGGTTTTTGATCTTCAAGCTTTCACCTGTGTTTTCACTAGCATTCTCGTTACCACCCCCTGCATTGACGGGAGGATTATTGGTATTATGAGTCTCATTCGCATTTGTATCCTCATCTTCCAGATTAACCGGGTTACGACGACTTGGCTCGCCTTGCTGGTTCGTCAATGCTTGGATTTGTTGGTCATGCATTTCTCTCATGTTCTGCATGGCCATCTACATTTCAAACTTGAAGCTCTCTTGTTGTTTAGCCATGGCTTCCTCAAGCATCTTGGCCACTTGTTCTGCACTTATCATAAGTGCCTCGCGGGGTTGTCCCTCGCTGGATACCGTATTATCTGATGCAACCGCGGAGCCGTGGTGACCCTCGGAAATTCCCCATCTTCAACCACCGCTCTCCTTCGTCGGAAACGCCTAGGCCTTGGTTTTGGCGTTTCGGTACTGAGCCTTTCGAAGACTAAAATTCTCTCGGGGACTGTATTGGTGCAGTTGCACTCAGACAATACTACCCGAATGAGTTTGGAACAGAGGCATTGAGTTTCTTGTTCTCGAGGACTCCTTTTATTGGTTTTACTCGTACCCCCAGCACGATAGTACAATTCGTCTGCTTGAAGGTCGGAGTAACCTATCGTGTATTGGCACGAATTCTCAGGTATAACGCTATCGTCATCAGACGATAATGTTTCCTTCTGAGGGTGAACTGCCTTCTTTGGGCTTTCAAAAGTCACGCGCCTCGAAACATGCCTTTGCGGGCGTGAGTTCTCAGCGGGCTCCTGGACTTCAATGCGCAAATTAGTGCGCGTAGCTGCCATAAGCTCCTTGTCATGTTGAAGGTGGCCGGGACCCCCAGCATGTTGATTCGTTCGGGGCTTTTTCATCGGGCCCAAACGTTCTTGAACATGAGCTTTGCATCATCCATTGGTAAGTGGACCGAGGCACTTCCAAACTGACTTCTTTCTTCGGGATGATTCTGCGTGATCTCCCGGAGTTGCCATGGGAATTATCGGCGATTTGGAGTGGTTCGCCGGAGGTTGAGCTTTTGCTGAAGGCTGCAAAGGTTGCTCCTTAGCCTGAATCGCCACTTCAGACTTTGGCCTCCAGACTTGGCGGGTTGGTGGCGGCTTCTTCGCCACCTCCTTCTGCAATCTCCTGCGGGCTTCCTGGACTTGAGCCCGTGCTTGCGCTGACAGTGCGCGACGCTTGGGAATGCGCTCTTCGAGTGTCGAACGATTCCGTTTGACACGGACTCATTCGTTCGTTGGCGGCTTAGAAGAGCTGCCATTCATCGGTGGTTGAGGCTGTTTGCCTCTCCTGCTCTTCAGATCCGCGTGATAGCGGACTCCGTTGGTGGACTCCATCGCCTTTGCGAGTTGCCGCGCCAGGCGTTGACCGTCATATGTGATTACAAAGGGGTACGAATGTTCGTTTAAAACATAAGCCTCTCATTGAATCAAATCGCGCTTAGGTATCAGCTTCTCTCCCGCTGTCCGTGCGGGCCAGGGCTGATGATTCAGTACGATTCGTTACGAAAAGGAGAAGAATGCAGGTGAAATAATTCTCATTACCCTTTTTAAATGTTCACCGCGACCACCGTTCCAACCGTTATACAGGAGCGAGGAGAAACACGATGGAGATAGGGAATTATACATCTATGATCCAAGAGGCCGACCCAATAGTAAGGTTATATGAGTCCGGCATGATTCACATAACATTGTGAACTATCTTGTCTTCAAATCCACCATTTGACAATTTTACACCTGGATCGTTAACCAAGGGTTTACGCTCGCTTAGTGTTGATCATAGATACATGCCTGGACTGCCAACTACTAACTGAATGCGAGGAAATGCATTCATAGCGAAGCGGCATATATACTCACAGCGAGAACCATCGGATCCACCCTTGGATTCGGTGCACTTTGCCTAGACGCCGAAGTAGTCCCCCAATGAATATAGGGTCGGTAGGTCTTGACATCTTTGCTGCAGATCCTCCTTTGGTTGAGAGGTAATCAGGGAAAGTTTTAGCTGTTATATTGGGCATGTTTGAATTAACCGGTCCTGTGCTCTTCAATCCGGCTTGCTCCAGTAAGGAAAACTTTTTCGAATGGCCAAGCTTCTGTAAGCGTTTCCCATTGCTTTCTTTAGACAACCGTAGCAACTCATACAATGTTATCCGCGCTGGGTATGTTAGCTAGCTGAGCCATAAGTATCGAAAGACGGTCGTGAGTTTTCGGCCTTCGCGGTTTTCATGCTCTCCAATCGGCACCGGTTAAAACGAGACTGCTTCAGATTCTGAACTCTCCTGGCCTCTTTATCTTTTCTGTCTTATCAACCGCTGATCGTGCTTCTTTCGAACCAAACCAGGTTAGGAGTTCGTAATCACACCCAGCCTGTGAAGGTTGCTGGTCCCCGGTTTAGTCACGCCTGCTCATGCTAAATGATCACTAGGTGATAGATAGTAAGGTGATACTCATTTTCCGCTTTCTAGTGGCGAAGACTTCTTGTTCTCTACTTCGAGAGCGGAAAAGTAGAAGGCTCATTACCATCTTTTTTCGACGATCGGCGGAGGTAGCATTGCAAGACTTTGCCTTTACCCTTCTGGTCGAGGGTAAGTATCCAGCATGCTGCATCTTCAATGTAAGATCAGGATAAAGCCAGGAGGATTTCTCCCGTTGAGGCTGTGTGTGGCACAACGTCCTTTTGCGCGCTTGTCGCATTGGTGTGTCGTGCGTTTTAACCATCTCATTCGGCTTACTTTGGTGATGCGTTTCTGGTTTTATAACCCCTGTTGTGGGCACCGATCCAAAGCGATTGAACCGCATCATTTGCTCCAATCATTCTTGGACCGGCTTCGGGTATATGACGCGCTACATTACATTAACGCCTGGATTGCTTATCCTTGAGATTGGTAGCATGACGGTGAGGTGTGTGGACCGCTCCTGTGGTATCGCAAATACTACGGATCCGTCACTTTCTAAGCCCTGTTTGATCCATCAAAATCGACGGCAGCTGATTTTGTTATCTCGCACAGGTACTAAAGACGCCGGGAATTCGTCATCTTTGGAAGGAGTATCACCTTAGGAAATTTTGGCTCCGTCGAAGATCTACTTCTGAGGCCGTGTGTCTCTATTGCGCTCGGCGAATTCGTTGTGGTGCCGGTGCTGGCTGTGTGCTGTTGCTGGGGAGGTTGCAATTGGAAAGTTTGATTAGCAATCAACCGGGCATTACAGTGTGCCGTTACCTTTTTCCCCGTCGTGGTACGAAATTCTGGCTGGGAAGGCAATTCTTGTCGCCTGTTGTGCCCGTTCACATTCTTCCTTCTAGGAACCGCCTCACTTGCTCCCTCGACCTATCAAATCCTTCCATGTCTTGGACGTGCTGTCTCCATTGCTTTCTAAACACACGTCCAATCCGAAGGTTGTGTGGCAAAGATCGGAGGAATGAATGCCTCGGTGATCGGGTCCGCGCAGTTCATCCGCCTGTCCGGAACTTTTGACAAAGGTGTCACTCGCAATTCGCGCGCGTTCTGCGTCCTCGTCAAGTAACGCCCCGATGGATATCCTTGTGTCATGGTTCAAAGAAGTTAGTAAGGTAATCTGTAGTTCAGGTCATCCCAGCTATTCACGCTACTGCTTGAGGCGACGAATACCGAATCGGAAGGCGGCTACCACGGAAGAGTGGGCCAACGTAAGGACCGTAGCCATGCAGGAGCATCATTACCCAGAGATAACCCGAAGGTGCGTTGAAGTAAAGCAAATGCTAAGAGGTGGTAACCCACCGCATTAAACGGGGCGTGAAGTAAATTAAGTGATTGAAACTTGCCGGATATGGGATCGATTCCCATCTCTTGGTTGGACAGAAGGAAGATGCCTGTTTTCTCATCTCGTTGAGCGGGAAATCAATGTATTGATTTTGCTCTGGAGGTTTTGATCTTCAACTTTCACCTGTGTTTTCCACTAGCATTCTCGGTTACCGACCGCCGCATGGATGGGAGCGGATTATTGGCATTGAATAGTTCTCATTCGCATTGTGTCGCCGTCATCTTCCAGATTAACTGGGTTTACGACACTTGGCTACGCCTTGCGGTTTCGTCAATCGCTGTAGATTGTTGGTCATGCATTTCTCTCATTGTCTCATGGCCATCTTGTATTTTAGACTCTGAAGGCGCTACGCTGTGTTAGACCAGTGCCTCTTCAAGCACTTGGCCACTTGTTCCGCGGGTAATAAAATATGCCCTCGCAGGAGAATTGTTGCCCTCCCGGATACAGGGGTATTATCTGAAGCGACACGCAACGAGGCCGACAATCCGATCTTCAGGTCTTCCGAAGGTACTCTTGTCCGAACCCACCACTAAGCTGTGCCGTTTGATGGTTCCAGACTGCAGCGGTTATACGCCGGGTGCTTTCAGAACGACTCGAGATTATCTCGTGTCGATGCCTTTGCTGGTCAATGGTGGTGGACCCTCGGAAAATTCGCCATCTTCAAAAAACCACCGGTCTCGCCTTTTCGTCGGAAACGAGAGGACCAGGCCGGTGGTTTTGGCGTTTCGGTACTGAGCCTCCGACAGACTAAAATTCTCTCGACTGTAGTGGTGCAGTTGGACTCAGCAATACTACCCAGAAAATGGTTTGGAACCCCCAGAGGCATGAGTTTCTGTGTTCTCGGAGGAATCCTTTTATGGTTTTACTCGTAACCCGCCAGCCACATAAGTAAAGATTCGTTCTGCTTGAAAGAAATCGATAACCCTATCAGTGTATTGGCAGCGGAATTCCCAGTAAATACGCTAAATCGTCATCCAGAACATGAATGTTTCCTCTGAGGGTGAAACTCTCTTTGGCGTTCAAAAAGTCACGCCACCAAACATGCCTGCGGCGTGATTCTCAGCGGGCTCCTGATCAAGTGACGCAAATGTAGTGCGCGAGCTGCCAATACGACTCCTTGTCATGTGAAGGGGGCGCGGGGGACCCCCCAGCATGTGATTCGTTCGGGCTTTTCATCGGGCCCAAACGTCTTGAACATGAGCTTGCATCATCCATGGTAAGTGGACGCGGAGGCACTTCCAAACATGACATTCTTTCCTCGGTCGGATGATTCTGAACGTGATGGTCCCGGAGTTGCCTGGGAAGTATCGGCGAGTTTGGAGTGGTTCGCCGGGAGTTGAGCTTTTGCGAAGGCTGCAAAGGTGCTCCTTAGCCTTGGAAATCGCCACTATCACGACTTTGCACTCCCAGACTGGCGGGTTTGGTGGCCGCTTCTTCGCGCACCGTCCTTCTGTAATCTCCTGCGGGCTTTCCTGGACTGGAGCCCCGGTGCTTGCGACTGACAGGCGCCCGCTTTGCGAATGCGCTCCTTCCGAGGTCGCACGATTCCGTTTACAAGGACCCATTCTTCGTCGGCGGCTTAGAGAGCTGCCATTCATCGGTCGTTGAGGCGTGTTCTTGCCCTGCTCCTGTTCTCAGACTCCGCGGATAGGCGCACCTCCGTCGGGGACCTCCATCGCTGCTTCGCGAATGTTTGCCTGCGGCCAGGATTCCGTTGACGTCGCCTCTGCTGGCTCTCTGCGAGAGAGTCACCGAACGCCCTCGAACGGTGGAGGCATCGGTCGAAACTGGGTTGACCTGGTTGGAGGTCGGCGGAACTTCACCCGACGCAACTTTGGCGTCAATTGGGGTGAGAGCTTCGTTGGCGTTCTGTACTTCTTCATACCAATGAACTTTTCTCCTGGAGGAGAACTTCTTGGACTTGTGGGAGGAGGTGGATCCGGACGAGGATGACAGATACTCCTCGAACTTTTATTGGTCGAATTCATACTCGACCTCCTCCTCGACCGGGATTGAGATCCGCGGCTGCGACGCAACGATCTCGGCAGCGAGATCGGGGGCTCCCACTGTGGTCGCCAGATTGTTCACGGGGAAAGTTGCTTTCATTGATTCCATTGCTTTCTCAAGTAATTGTTTTTCGATTACAAAAGATCCGGTCTTTTTATAAGATCCAGTTACAACAAAATCAAAGAAGAAAAATAGAAAATTACAACTCTCCTTTTCTCGAACGAATCGCGAGATCCTGTTTTGCGGTCTCTCTCTTTTGTGGGTTCTTCGCCTGCGCCGGGGTTAATCCGTGGACTACCGCGCGATCTAGATCCGGTCGGATCTACATGGTATAGCGGGTGTTATCTCACGAAGGAAATAACAGCCGGGGTACTATTTCACCAAGGAAATAATAGCCTTCTCGGGATCAAAAACCAAGTTTTGATCCGGAGTATTACCGTGTGGATCCCAGATCTGATCTTCCTCTCTCGAACTCCTGCCTTTTCTGACGTGGATGCTCGCCAAGAACCAGATCTGAAAATGTCCAAGTCTTCAAAGCTTCAAAACTCCAAGATTCGGTTCTTAATCCGACAGAGTTTCGGCTCCAGAAGTTCCAACCTCTAAAACAATGAGCATCCAGATCTATTTATAGGCTTTGAACTGTGCCCGGGCACCTAGGTGGCTCGGCCACTGAGCCACCTCCAGGTGGCTCGGTTTTGTCCGAGCCACCTCTAGGTGGCTCGGTTTTGGCCGAGCCACCTAGAGGTGGCTCGGTTTCGTCGGCCACCGAGCCACCTAGAGGTGACTCGGTTTTGGCCGAGCTCTCCTGGGTGTGCCGTTGTGTCCGTTTTCTAGTTTCGCGGTTTATCCGAGTTTTATTATTAATCTGGACTCTGATTTGGCAGTCCGGATCCTGATTTGACAGTAAATCCGCTTCGGTGTTTGAGTTCGAATCCGTCCCACAGTTGGATGACTTGTTGACTCACCGAACCGTTAGCTTGATTCCGCACGCGAGTGGATGTATTCCGTTGTTCACGTGCGGTTCGTTAGCCTCGTAGCCTCGTTAATCTGCTTCGTCGCATCTCACTTTGCTTCGATGTTGCGGTCTAACGATTACGCTTGGATACATCGCCCGATGGTTCGTTGATTTGTTGAATCACCGTGCCGAGCTGTGTTAAGGGACCTATAAGCAGTTTTATACGTCTACACTCGCATGAACTAATATTTGGCGCTTAATAATTTAAATTATTACTTTTAAATTTGATATAAAGAGGAGCTCTAATAACGTTTATTTATTAACCTACAGGATAATACAAATCTCAATTCCTAGTTTTTGCTTGAGATTTATTCCATAGTTATACATATTAAATTAGTAATTAAAATAATAATTATTTATGATGATTGTACTTTGTCACTTACTATGGAATTTCATGAAGATATATTCAGTACTTCCTATAGCTATCTGTACTGTCGATTTATATTTTATAAATTAGTTGTTAAATTGAAATATTAGATTACTTTTCCTTTGTAGAAATTTCTTCTTTGACTTTCGGATTACGTAATCACTATATTACTATTCTAGCATAGAAAAAACCTCACTCTAAATAGCTTGAAGCCAATGTTTGAGTTGAATTGAAGTATATACTATTGCTACTACGTGTATATATTTTTTAAGAAAATCATGTCAATACTTTTTAAGAAGAAAAGAATATTCTAACCTCTGATATTATAATAACTAAATATAGCCAATTGAGTGATTAGCAAAAGAGAACTTACATTAGAAAAACGTGAATAATAAGATAAAGAGGAAATGTAATGGTATTGTAAACAGTAATACAAATAGCAAACTATAATGTAAGGTTAACCTATCTTGTGGAGCCCAACTACTAGTCATAAGCATTGAGGTTTTCGTATGTATACTTTATAATTTAATAAAAATGATCATATAATCTTATATAATAAAATTGATTTAATACTAAATAGTAACATTCTTATAATAATATTGTTATTAGAGAAAATTCTTCATAAACCAGTATGTTCTTTATAATACATAAGCTATATACCCCAAATTCTTGTGTCATTTATAGAGTCAAAAAGTTTAAATATGAGTCTTTAACATTTTTCTCTCACAACAGCAAAATTAACCTAGTAGATGTGGATATTATAGATGAGTTATATAACCTATGTACAATACAATTGCCCTAAGCAAGTGAGTTATAATAGCATTTTTTTCATTCATATTGTTTCGGATAAGATTTGATAGGGACATTGCATAAAAAATTTATATTTAGAGCACATGGCGAAATATATCATAATATTTCTGCTCTAATTTTATAAGAAAATAATTCTTCATATTTTCAGTTTTACTTCTATGATACGGAGAATGAGCTATAAAATTGAAAGAGAATATTGAATAATAGGAATAAGAGTGAAAGTTAATGTGAATATGAGCCAAACTACAACTAAAATCTTAATGAACTTATTATAAGTAAATTTATGTGCAAAATTCCTTAGCGAATTGAATAATCACCCATCTTTTGAAGACTTCAAGATACTAATAAACAAAGATGTTGTACTAGATCAATATATTTTTAACTTACAAATAGTAGATCACGTGCCCACAGCCTGGGTTGAAAATAATAATAATAATATTTTATAGTGCATGTCAACTACTTAAATAAAACGCTATAGTTATATTGAAATATAATGTCTTCGCATATTGATTTGATCTAATACAAATTTCACAATAAAATCTCGTGATGCTTGTAGTAAAAGTTCAATTTAATTAGAAAAGTACATATGGTTTTAATATATCAAAAAATAATCTTAAGAACCTATTAGAATTTCAATCTAATTATTTAAAATTTTGAATAAAAAATAGAGATTTCAATATAATATTTCGAGTAATGTGTGTAAATGATTTGTTTATTTCAGGTAATAGAAAATCTTTTAATTATATAAATCTTTACATGTATTATGTGTTTTATGTTGCCTTGTATTCTATTAATATTTTAAAGAGAGACACGATTGAAACAAATAACCCCCTTTATAAACATCAATAAAGGCATTATATCAAATCAATAAATAATAAAGGGTTGACCAATTCATCAATAATATTTTAAGAGAAAAACTAATCTATCAATTTTAAATATAGTTTGACACATGTATAATTTTGCATATGTAAGTTTAGGCATCCCCGTTAAATATGGTGGATGTCTCAGCAAATGCCCCTTAATTTTTTTTAATTTAGGAAAAGAGCCCTCAATTTCAAGCATATTCTAGATAGCCCCACTCAACTTTGAAAATTAGAAAACCTCCCTCAACTATGGGCAGTCTCACAAACCTAACCCTCCCTCCTCCACAACAAAAAAACCAAAATTTTTATGCTTTTATCAACAAATCCTCCTGGTGTTATTTAAAAATATAAAATAAGTTAAATATCCTTTTGAAACTCAACTCATTAAGTTACAAAGAAACTATCAACCGATAAAAAAAGATCTTTATAGTATTTTTTTTGCTCTTTCTCCTCTCTTTCTCTTATCCCAAAAAATCAGATTAATTTTTTTATGATTAAAGAGTATTGTAGTCTTTTCCCAGTCATCTACTTGTTATGTGATAGGCTAGACCTAGCGGTGTTAGCTTTTAGGGTGTAAAGGAAGAAGAATCCATGTGAGTTTCTAAATTAAATTAAACAAAAAAAAAAATTTTAACTGTTGTTTCTTATTTTCTATTGTTATATATATTTTATTTTTTTTATGGATTTGATCATATAAATTCTAATAAGGAGGTGGATGACTTTTACTTTAAAAGTTAAAATTCACAATCAAATTGTTGAACCATCGAACTCTCCTTAATCAAATTGCTTAACCACACGAAGGATAATCTGACGGATATGCTCACTAAGGTGGTTCTAAGCAACAAGTATGATCATTGTCGAAACTTGTTACATATTCGTAATTGTTGAGGCCGTTGATGACAATTAGGATGAACTACGTGCAGCTTGATCTCTTGGGAGAGGGGGTACGTAGGCAACCATATTGGTAAAGGCGAATTTGGTGAGACAACGCATTGATGCTCATGTTGGTGTCAGCTCAGTTTTGGGAATACTTCGCCGAGGTGGAGAATTGTTGGATAGCAGCTTCCTAATCTGTTTTGATAACATGTTATTAGGATTTCTAATCTATTTTGATAACATAATTCTTAATCTGTTTTGGTAACAGGTTATTAGGATTTCTAAGTTGTTTTGTTTTTTATTTTAGAATTCCTAGTCTGTTTTGGTTTTAGGTTTTCTATATATATAGAATGCCTTAGAAGAGATCAGGATCATCAAAAAGAGAAAAATTGTAATCAGAAATTAGAGAGACTTTTTGAGCATTGTGAGAGGGAGATATTGTGAGCAAGTTGAGAGCTTTGGTTGTGGGTTACTTTATGAGTTTTGTGAGATTGTAACCCTTTATACTCTCCTTGATTTAGTAAAATCTCTCCATCCTCTCCCCATGGACATAGACAAATTGCTGAATCATGTATATCTGTGTGTTTGTGATTGATCTGTCGTATTTTAGTTTTGGATTGTGTTCATGTGTGATTGGTTATTCTTCTCCCGTGCTTATGACTTGTTTGGTGAGCGAGCACGCTTCCGCATAGGTGCGCAATAATTGGTATTAGAGCTCAGATTTTAGATCTAGAGTTTTGGTATTAGGTGGAGGAAGATTCATCAGCGAAGCTTGGTTCTTGGAGTTTTAGGCTTCGGTGGAGATAGGATTTAAAGTTGTCGTTGGAGATCTCGCTTTTCTCGTGCGGTTAGGAGTTCTATTTGGAATCCAATCTAGGGTTCAGTTGGGTAATTTTTTATTCCTTTCAAAGTTTAAATCTTTCTTTACAATTTAGAGTTTACGAGTATGGGTGAAGAAGTTGGTAAAAGCAGCAAGATGGCGAGTACAGTCCAAGTTGGTTTTCAAAACACCAAAATTAGTATGGTGAAGTATGACGGCAAGATCAACTTTGGTTTGTGGATGAGCTACGTTCAAGATGCGCTTAATGCTCAGAATTTGGAGGAGACCATCCTGGTCCAAGAGAGACCACTAAAATATAAAGTGGCAATATAGGAAATTAAAGATGAATAGGAACGCTTGTGGGGTGATCAGATCCTGTTTGGAATATGAGTTGAAGTATGATGTGATTGGGTTGACATCTATAATAAAGATGTCGGGAATTATCAACAATAAGTACCTTACGAAGAGTGTTGAGAACCGTCTGCACTTGCTGCGAAGATTGTTCAGATTTCAGATATCCTGTGACGCCCCAGGGTTCACACAAGGCTGCTGTCCCAGATAAAACCCGGATTGTTAAACCTGCCAAGCACCAACCACCATGCTACGACATGTTTCACCATCATAATCACTATCTCTTTAGTGGAAACAATAAATAGGTGAAGGTACAGACAGGTAAAATAGAAATAGGCAACATTCATAGAAGAAGCATAAGAAATATTAAGAATGAGCCTAACTGAAATAGAATAGAAATATCTCCGAGTATAAACTGGATCTCAAATACAATGAGTCAAATAAAAAAATCTCATCGAATAAGAGTCGAGACTGGACTTGGTCGAGCACCGTTTTGACTTTCCTTTATCAGCCATATTGATGATGACTTCTGGGAATTCAGCTAATCTTTTCTTGTGGAAGCATCTTGATTTGGGCTTTGACGCTTCGGTGGAAAGCCTTTGGAATACCGAGACGCTCTGTGGAGCGGTCTTGGAGTAGGTATACTCTTATAATACTGCTCCGATGAGCCTCTCACATGGACAACGAGAGTTGGTTTCTAGAGAACTTCTCTTCCGAGACTTTCTTGCATCCCCAGCCTGATAGTACAACTCCTCAGCATGATGACTGGAGCAACCTATCGACTGTTAGCATAACTCCCTAAGTATAACATCGTCTTTTGACTGACACTTTTTCTTCCAAGGAAGTAGGGCCTTATTGGCATTCTCAGGAGTCGCACGTTTGGAACCACCCCCTTGTGAGTGTAGATTCTCAATGGTCTCCTGAGCTTCGATACGCACCCTCAAGCGGGCGATTACAAGGGTTTTCCCAGGTAGGGATGACTTTGACTTGACAAGAGGACGCGTACGACCCCTAGTCTAAAGATTCACTTAGGATTTATTCATCGGACCCCAACATTCTTTAATCGGAGGTTTACCTCGATTCTCGTGCATGATACCAAGGTGATCCTCCATCGTTATCTTTAATCTAGATAAATCAACACTACCATGGGGCTTCACCGGAGGTACGGGAGAGACCGAAGTAGGGACGGAGGCCGACGAAAGCGAGGAAGCATCCGCGGGACCGGGGGTTAGCATGAGACATGGTTCTCTATCTCGGCTAGGCTTGAGATAGGATTCTCTATCTTGGCTAGGTGCGAGACAGGATATCCTATCTTGGGTTACGAGACAGGTTCTTCCGTCTTGCGTGACAGGAACTTCTTTTGTCTTCTTCGCATTTGATTTTCGTGCAACCCTGGACTTTAGCATCCAGACTTTGCATAGTTTTGGTAGTTCTTTGGCCACCTCCTCTCTCTACAATTCTTGCGCCTTTTGCACAAGAATACGCGCGTGCATGAGAAGTGCATGATGCTTCTGGATGCATTCCTCAAGAGTCAAATGAATTCTTTAAACACGGACCCTTTTGTTGGTTGATGGCTTAGAGGAAACACCAATCTCCTGCCGTTGAGATGGTTGTATGACTTGACGCCTCATTGACTCCAAATCCGCATGGTAAAGGATTCTGTCAACCTGCTCCAAGGCTTTGGGGAATTGACGTGTGAGACGTTGGTGTTGCCTCTGACGAGCCCTCTTCGTCAGAGTTGGTGTGACTTGATCGATCAACTCCTTGACTGGAGGGGAGTTATCATGAGCAGAGCTTTTGACTTGTTGGATCGTCTGAGAGATGTTGAGAGGGGGAGCCTCAGCAACAATTGGGTGAGAATCATCACCCTGGGCCTTCTTCAGATCTAAAGATTAGCGAACCTTCTTCGAAGGAGAGATCTTCCTGCACTTATGAGGGGAGGAGGATCCAGAGGAGGAGGATGAGAGGTAGGCCTAAAACTTCTGTTTGTCGAACTCATACACGACCTCTGCATCAATCAAGATCTTGATCTTTGATTACGACACGACAACTTCGGCAGAGAGGCTGTTGGCTCCCACTATGGATGCTAGTGTATTTACATTAGAAATCAATTTCATTGTTGAACCCATTACAATATTTATGTTTACATAGATTCAAAGGAGTTGGTCTTTTTATAAGACTTCTCACTACAACAAAAACAAAAAGAGATCTCCAAGAAACACACACAGAGATCGTTTATCGGTCGCTGCTTATGTGGAATCTTTGTCTATGCCAGGGACGCTTTAGCCCATGGACCACCGAATCAAGATCTAGGTTGATCATGAAGAAGGCTCGATGTTCTTTGTTTCAGCGAGGAAACTAGAACAGAAGTAAATATCTCAGCGAGGTGAGATAAATACTCTTCTCGAGATCAAAGTGATGTTTGATCTCAAGGAAAGGGTGAAAGGCCTACAGATCTTTTGAATCTTCCTCTTTATGTTTTGCCAAGATCTCCCCTCTCTCTCTAAAATTCATGGCTCTCTGCTCTGGAATTGGTCAACACTTTGCCAAAAGATCAGATCTCTCAGTCACAAGTCCCTCCTCTTTCACAAATGCACGAAAGGGGGTGTTTATAGGCCTCGAATATTTTGTTTGTGGATAAGATCTCGTGATCTGGTCATATCTTCAGTTAATAACGATTCTCCAGTGTGTAAGGATACTCCAAAGGTAATTAGGAAGCCACTGGATCGCACCAATCCTGAAAACTTATCAAAAAACACGCCGTAGGAGTCTGACTAGGCGAAATGTTTGATATATTGTCCCTAGTATATAGTTTTGATGATAACAATTTATATACTATGTGTATTATATATACACTAACATATCAATGCAGATATCAACATCAAATATGCTCAAGATATGTAAACAATGTGCTGGATGAGTTCAAGGCAACATGAAGCAAAGAAGAATATATGCGTACATGTCAAAATATAATTTTTACATTTTCTTTGCTTAGATCTTATGTACAAGCCTTGATCACTCACAACACATATACACAAATAGTATTAGAACACATTAACACATGCTTAGTGTGTGGTTAACTATAAAAATCTCTTATGTTAACCATTAGAGTTTATAAATAAAGAATGTGTCTCAAAATACTTCCTATATCTCATATTTACCTCTTAGTAGTCGACCAATAACAATAGTAGTCGACTACTCCAGCCTTGGTCAAAATATCAGATTCTGTCATTTTACAATATAGTCGACCAATACAAATAGTAGTCGACTAATTAAGCCTTAGATAGAATTCCAGATTCTGTGATTTTACAGTGTAGTCGACTAATACACATTGTAGTCGACTATTAAAGACTTAGACAGAATTCCAGAATCTGTGAAATTACAATATAGTCGATCATTGACAAAAATAGTCGACTACTAAGCCTTGTAGTTGACTACAGATACAAATTTCTAGTTTTTAAGAATTTGAATTAGTGATTGTTTTAAAGCCGTTTTTGGACGTTAATTGAGTTTAAATTTATATCTTTTCAGAGGCTATAAATAGGTATTAAAGTTTAGAATTTGCCACCAATGTTCATACCCATAAGATTCAAATTTTGTGCAAATTCACTCTCTTGTTTTTAGAATTTTAGTCTAAGTTTCCATAAAAGAGAGTTTCCGAAATAGCCATTGATCTTCATCATACATACAAATTATTTAGGCAATATTAAGAGATTAAAAGAGTTCCTAAGCCACTGCTGTACTCCACTACATATTCAAGGCTTATAGGAATTTGTGTTCTTTCTTTAAGGAAGATTTCTCTCGAGTGTAAGAGAAGATTTCTTGGGGTAGAGATTGTTGCAATTTGTATGGTCTTGCAAATTAGTTAGGTTTGGTTTTTGATTTTGTTATAGTTTTTCAAAATTATAGTGGAAATCTCAAGCGGGATTTGCTTAGGGACTGGATGTACACCCGGGGTGGTGGAACTAGTATAAATCTCTTGTGTTTGTGATTGTTCAAATTTCTGTAATTGTTGTCATTTATTCTTGCAATTTATATTTCATCTTGTAAATTTTTTAAAAGAAACACTATTCACCCTCCCCCTAGTGTGTTTAGTGTGTGCTTCCGCAGATCCTACACTTGGTATCAGAGCAAGGTGAAAGATGGCAACAACAAGTATATCATAATTCAAAGATGGACATTCCACACAGCGACCATCACTGTTTGATGGAACAAATTACAATTACTAGAAATACCGGATGAAGATATACCTTCAATCACTTGGCTATGACCTTTGGAATATTGTAGAGACTAAATTTACAAAGCCAACCACTCCATACACTGAATGGATAATTATTCAAAGAACAAATATAAATCTGGACTCAAGGGCAATAAATGCACTGTTTTGTGCGTTGGACAAGAACGAATTCAATCAAGTGTCTACCTCTACATCAGCACATCAAATTTGGCATACTCTTGAGGTAAAACATGAAGGAACTAACAAAGGTAAAGTATCAAAAATTTCTATTCTTGTTCATAGGTTTGAACTATTCAAGATGAAGGACAATGAGACCATCATAGAGATGTTCATAAGATTTACATATATTACAAACTCCTTAATCGCACTTGGTAAAGTTTACACTCAAGTTGAAATGGTGAGGAAAATACTAAGAGCACTCACTACAGAATGGGAGAAGAAGACTATGGCAATTGAAGAGGCCAACGATCTCAACCCTCATCGTAGAGGACCTTATCAAAAATCTTATGGCTTATGGAGTTCAACTTGAAGATAGAAAGAAGAATGATGAACCAAAGAACAAGAATATACCTGCCTTCAAAGCATCCTCCGACACCGAAGAATATGAAGAAGATGATGAGGATATTGCATTGATCACAAAGAAATTCAAACGATTTCTAAAGAAGAGTAAGTATAAATCAAACAAATTTAAGAATATTAATGATTCTTCTTTGTGTTTTAATTATAATAAACCAGGACATATAAAGAAGGATTGTCTACTTCTTAAGTGAAAGTCAAAGATCATCAATTCCAACAACTTCAAGAAGAAGAAGAAGAAGGCTATGGTAGTAACTTGGGATGATAGCGATAATTCATCATCTGATGACGAAGAAGAAGAAAAAGAATAATTTGCACACAAGTGCTTCATGGCATAAGAAAATAAAGTAATTGAATCCTTAGACAATGAAGAATTATTAGAAGCTTTTAATGAACTTTTTATTAAATTTAAGGATTTAAATGCTAATTATAAGATTTTAAAAAATGAAAATAAAAGATTAAATTTAGAATTAGTTTCTTCAAACTCTTCACAAGTTGAAGAATTGAAGGAATTAAATAATAAGTTATTTTCTAAAAATAAATTATTAACTGAAAATAATGTTGATCTTAAATCTGAATATAATATTATGAAAAATAGAATTATAGATTTAGATAAAAATAATGCTTCACTTAAACTCAAATATGAAGAGTTATTTTTAAATGTAAATAAGTTCAACAAAGGAAAAGAAGACTTAACTGATCTATTATCTTTTCAAAAGTCTTGTAATCAAAAGTTTTGTTTAGGATATGTTCATAAAAAGAATGATTATGTTACTAGAACACATCATGCTTCATCTTCTTTGACTAAAAATATTAGTAAATTCTATGCACCTTTATCAAGAAATACACATGCTTTATCTATGTTTATTTGGGTGCCTAATAACACTTGTTTGTATGAAAGAAATATTTATGTTTCAGATTTTAAGAAAAATATATGCAATTCTACAAATTATATTTATGTTAACTAGGAAAACTAAATTCCAAGTGGATTTGGACTCCTAAAGACTAATCCAATAGACCCAACATAAAAGGGTACCAATGCTTACATGTCTATATTTCAGATACCTCAAAAAGAAAAGTGGATACTAGATAGTGGATATTCCAAATACATAACATGAAATCCTCGAATGTTGTCTTCAGTCCAATACAAAAAGGGAGGAACTATTACTTTTGGAGATAAGAACAAAGGTCAAGTAATTGGTGTTGAAATAGTAGGTAACATTGACAAACCACTAATTGATAATGTTTTATTAGTAGATAGTTTAAAATACAATCTTCTAAGTATTAGTCAACTTTGTGATAGGAATTTTAAAATTATTTTTTTAAAAAATTCATGCCTTATCTATGATAATAATTTGACCAACATTTAATTTAAAGGAAGTAGAAAGAAAGATATATATGTTTTATCCATGAATTTTTATTCTATTGATCATTGTTTAGTTGCATCAATTGATGATTCATTATTATGGCATTAAAGATTTGGATATGTTAATATAAATATTTTCACATATTTCAAAATATAATTTGGTAAATGGTTTGCCTAAAATTATAAATATGAAAAATCATTTTTGTGATGCATGCCAATAAGGAAAAATGCATAAATTAACTTTTAAATCTAAAGGTGTGACGCGGCATAAACATGTAGCAAAAATGTTACAAGTGCACAACCGTGTCAAGTTATAGTATAAATATATCGATCCACGAGGAAGGTGTTTTGTAGGAAAAAATATAAAATCGGTTCTTATGTTATGTGCGTGACAAATAGGAGTGATGAGTGAATGTGATTGTGGAGAGATGGAGAGAATGAAAATGTTTGTGTAAATGAATATATTTGAGAGTGGAAGTGATAATATAAATGTGATCAACAAGGCAAGAAGGAAAAATCAAGAACAAATAAAAATCAAGAATGTAAAGATAGCGGATTTAATTAAAGATATGGGTAATCTAGAATTAAATCCACTTCTTAGAAAAAGGTGATTCCCTAGAGGGTTCTAGCCTAAAGGCGAATCAAAAAAAATAAAAATAAACAAAAAAAACTAAACCCAAGAGGGTTCTAGCCTCAAGGTGAATAGTGTAAGAAATTAAAATCTAACTATAAAATAAATTGTAAAATCTAAACTACAAAATAAATTATAAGAATTAAATACAAAAAATAAATCTACTCTATAAGCATGAAATAAATCTAATCTATAAGTATGAAATAAATCTAAGGCAAGAGGGTTCTAGCCTCTTGGCTATTTAAACAAGAAAATAAAATCTAATTACAAGCATGAAAATAAATCTAAACTAATAAGCAATAAAAGTGAAATAAGAAAAACAAATCTTCAAATTAATCTCCATCTTCATCTTCATCATCCAACAAAGAAAAGAAGAGAAAAATTTAAAGTGGTAAAAAAATTATTTTATTAATTATAACAAAAGGTTATAAATTTGGAAGGCCTTCTCGATTAAGAGTAGCCCTCCTCTCCAAACGAAGTTATAAAAATTTTTACACCTCTATCCCCTTACTCTCTACCCCTATTTATAGTAAACATCAATGAATAAGAGCCCTTGAATTGAATCCTTATCCAAACCATAAAAAATCAGCCATTGATCTGTAACTGAATCGTAGCCATCGATACCAGCATCGATGCTGGCATCAATGCCGGTATCGATGCCAGTATTGATGCTGGCATCGATGTCCAATCAAAAATCTATCTCTACAGATGGCTTCGTCTCGTCGAGATAGGCGATTTTCATATGTTATATGTTAAATTCCGCCTTCCGGATTGAGAGATATCGTCATTTCTTTGCGACCAACCATCTTGAATATATTTTGTTTTCATATTTAATTTTTTATTTTCTCCGGCTTCTACAAGCTACTCGGCTTGATTCTGGGCTTGGGATTTTTGGCTCTTGCTTGTGTTCCTCATTTAATTCATGAGCTTTTGTTGAGAGATGGGATTTTTGGACTTTATTCTTCATTAACCTGCAATTAAAGATAAAAACAATTATTAATGATATATTTATTCATTAAAAATAGAAATCCTAACTTACTTTCGCAGGAATTGCGGTTGTATTTAGCACATACAACAAGCCTTTAAACCCCTAGGTTACCCTAGTGGACGAGTTGTAGTCTCGTGAGGGTTTGTAGTGAATATACCCATAAAATTCGGTCAACTTGCCAAATTAAAGAAGTCAGTGAATAACTAAATTCACTTGATAACTTTAGACAATCTAATTAAAGCTAGTTATCACTCAAGAAAACATTTTTATATATAACTCTAAGGTAAATTTCTATAAAATCTTCTCATTATAGCAATACAAAACCAAGCCAAACTTAGAAATTTAATTTAAAAGGTTTTAAAAGAACATGCTAACTCTTTGTTTAAAATAATATTCAAGTTGCTTGATCTAAAATATTTTCCAAGACCATATAAACAGATATAACTATATATAAAACATTTATTAGTATTTTTATTTTTATTGTTTATATTATTATTATTTTTAACTCTTTCTTCTTTGGTGATTTTTTCTACTTTAACGGGCTTTCTAAGCGACCATTTAACGAGTTTTGGGCCAATGGATCCCAACCCAATTGGGCTTAGGTATTTAAGTATGAAAATACGCCTTAGGCTTAATTACTCGATCAGCTTAGGCTTTATAAGATAGAATCACCTTGAATTTAAGAGTTTTTTTTTCTTTTTTTTCTTTTGGTGCCCATTTTTGCACTCTTCGTTTTGTAATTTTTTATATGTATATGTGTATATATTCTGAAAAATATGTAAGTTAAGCCACTTTGAAAAATTATTTTTAACTCTAAGCTAAGCATGTATTCCATTATTTTAAATAAAAATCTAAGTTAAGGCTTAAGTAAAATATACTACTTTGAAAATCATTTATTAAGAACTTTATTTAGAGTTATCATAAAAAGTGAACTTGAGTAAATAACAGATTAGAAAATTTAAAATTTATCAAATAAATCAATTATTACATAACTCTATCAATTTGGCAAGTGACGATATTTTTATAATTTTTTTTAGAAACGGAAAAAATGATAAAAATGCAATAAAAAAATATAAAACAAAGAGAAAAAATAACTAATTCCCACCTCCACACCTAAATTTTACATTATCCTCAATGCAAACTCTATGATGCACAAAGTAAAGCAGATAAGAAGTGAAATACTTACATTTGGTCGCTGATAAAAATCTGCAATTACCTTTGGTCTGAGGAGGATGAAATCAAAAATTTATTCTTCTTTCTCTTTTTTTTCTTTTTTTCCTTTCCTTTTCTTTTTTTTCTTTTCTTTTCTTTTTTTCTTTTTTTTCTTTTTTTTATTATTATTTTTCAACTGAATAAGAAACTCTTGAACGAGAGAAGAATAAATTCTTTTTATTATTCTGAAATAAACAAAACAAATAATGTAGAATGAAGTGTTCAACACGAAGAGCTCGTATTCTACATTGAATCCTACGTTATTGTTGAATATTCTTCCCCGAATTTTAAATAAATTCAGAATGATATAATCAATAATGTGAAATTCTAAGCATTTCGGGGTGTTCAATAATTCATGCAACAAAGTAAGGTAGGTATTATTGGTGTCATGCATTTTGTATTTCCTAATGAACTCAGACTCTTGTACTGTGAAGTTTTGTTTTCTAACAACCAATTCTTCTGTAGAGTTCTAAAAATTTGGTTGTTGATTATTCTCCAAGAATCTAAGTTCATTAAGAAAGAGTTCTTCAAAATTTAATTCAAAATAGCAAATGTTTAACACAGTTTCATTATTCTCAAGGACCTGATCTGCTTCTTCTAAAAACTCTAACTCTTCATCAAAAATTTCTTCCTCAAAACTCAAATCATACTCTTCTTCTTCTTCTTCTGATCTTTCCTGAATGTAATTTATTTCTAGAGGCTGATTATTTGGCTGGTCCCCTGGATTAAAAATGTTGAGATCAGTAGTCAAATTCCTAAAGGACAGCTTCATTTGACCAGCTCTACAGTTGATGAGAGCATTAGAAGTGGCTAAGAAAGATCGTCCTAAGATGATAGGTGTCTGTCCTTTGGGATTGAAAACGGGGCTGTGTTTCCAAGACTACAAAATCTACTGGAAAAATAAAATCTCCAACCTTAATCAAAACATCCTCTAACTCACCCATAGGGACCTTAACATATCTATCAGCCAACTGTAAGGTGCATTTGGTTAGGTTCAGTACACCTAGACCCAATTACTGGTAGACTGAATATGGAAGCAAATTGACACTGGCCCCTAAGTCTAAAAGCGCCTTATCAATATGAGTATTACCAATGATACATGAAATGATGAGGGAACCTGGATCTTTACGTTTCAAAGGTATGGGATTTGATAGCATTTCACTGATATTGGCGGCTAAAAAGACTTTCTTTGGAACATTTATTCTCCTCTTCTTAGTGCATAATTCTTTTAAAAATTTAGCATAAGATGGAATTTGTTCAATTACATCTAAGAGAGGAATATTAACCTTAACCTGCTTGAATGTTTCTAGGATTTTTTCTTCTTGAGGGGAGTGTTTCCTAAGCCTGAGTATATCTGTAAAAGGAGCAACTAGTCTAAACCTATCAAAAGCAGGCTCAGGTTCTGGTTCAGGTTCTTGATCACCTGAGGAGGGTGATTATTGAATAGATTCATCAGAAGGAGAAGGAGAAGGAATTTGTACTGGATCAAAAGTTTAACTTGGAGGAGTTCTCACTTGATTATCGACCTGTCTACCTGACCGAAGTGAATGGATTGCATTCACTTGAGCTTCATAGGATGAACTGCATCCTGTGTCCTTAGGGTTGACCACGGGTTGAATCGAAAATTTTTCTTTCTCTCTTTCACTCATGGCACTAGCTAGTTGACCAAGTTGGGATTCTAATCTAGCTATAGCTTGAGTGTTGGAATTGAACATTTGTCCGATTGATTGCATAAAGGAATTTAGAGTGCTGGATGTTTGAGTCAACATATTCGTGGTTTGAGTGGAGGCCTTAATTATGGTTTCCAAACCCATTTCCAAGACATTGAGACGTTTATCCTAATCTGGATTATGAGGAGTCTGAATTATAGCTTGATGAAGAGGAGACTGATTTTGATACAGCAGATTGGGCTGTTGAAATTATGGATTGAAAGGAACTGTGTTTCCCCTAGGAAAATGTTGGGTCGAAGCGGGAGTGAAGTTTTGAGTTCCGGGAGAATTTCCTTGATTCAATGCAAAGTTAGGATGATTTCTCCAACCTGGATTGTAGGTTGGAGAAAATGGATCATTTCTAGGGCGCTGAAATACAGCGTTCATCTGTTCTAATGCATGGTTATTTCCTAGGAGAGGGTATTCCTCTAAAACGTGGGTAGGAAACTAACAATTATGATATCCTTGGGCAGAAACATGATTGATTTGAGCTGGAGCTCGTTCCTTAATTTCTAAGGCTTCTAACCTCCACAGAATTGCCGCCCTCTTCGTTTCAGAAGCAATGTTTGACTCCAAGGAAGGACCACTAGGCTTAGAATTGAGAACTGATGAAACCCTGTCATCAAAGTGTTCCCATTGTATTGTTTTCTCAGATAGACTCTCTAGAAATTCCCAAGCTTCGTCTGTATTTTTCCTCATAAAATCCCCGTGGTACATTGATTCTAAGGAAGTTTTTGCAGAATAATCTAATCCCTCATAAATTATTTGGCACAATCGCCAATTTTCTAAACCGTGATGAGAACATTAGATGAGAAGATCTTTAAATCAGTCAAAATACTTCCAAAAAGGTTCTCCCGGGACAATTTTAAAATTCATGATGCTGTTTCTTAGCTTCACCATTTTATGGATAGGAAAACTTTTCTTAAGAAAAACGGTGATAAATTCCTCCAAAGTAGTGATAGAATTTACGGGTAAGCTATACAGCCATTTTTTTGCTTTATCTTTGAGAGCAAATGGAATAAATCTGAGTTTGATGGTATCTTATGTTAATTCTCTCATTTTAATCATAATACACACTTTCTCAAATTCCGAGATAAAAATATATGCATCTTCTGTTTCATTTTCAAGGAATTTGGGAAGTATGTTTATGTAATGCGGTCTAAGCTCAAAATTTATTCCATTTGTTTCGGGGAGCCTAATGCAAGAAGGGATTGTATTCCTAATGGGATAACACATATCTTGAAGAACGGGTGGATTAGGATGCTCCATTTCTATGATTGGTTCAAAGAGAATTAATCGATGTGTATTATCCCTAATCCACGATTGCATACACCAAAACTATTCCTTTTTATACTCTTTTTTTTAAGTTAGTTTTTTTAATGAGGAGACAATGGAAAAAGAGGAAAAACCTAACTAAAACAAATCAAAATCAATCACTTTTCAATCACTCTAACTCTAGGGTGAAGCCTAACTCAACTAGACTAGCTCCTAACCAAAAACTCCTAAAGCGAAAAGATTAAAGTTTTACCCGGGTAGTTAGCCAGGTAAGAATAGTACTAGAGGGTGATCAGAGATCAATTAAGTATCTCGTTCCTTACGGAGCGCATTACGCAACCTCTAAACCTTGCCTTAGATACCAACTAATCCAAGAAAACTTAAACCGATTCACTTAAGGATTCTTTGTTCCTTATTGAGCTCAAATCCTTAGGGCCAACGTCTAATGAGTTTATTAGGCTTGGATGGTGTAGTGAGGAATTAGTGATTTTTGGGCTAAGGAAAGGGTGATGAAATCCATCACCTTATCTTAATTATGGGGTTTTTCCCTAAAAAATATTTTTAAGTGTGTGTCAAATCAAGATGCTCAAATCACTTGGTGAATTCCTACTAATAATATGAAATGCAACCCTATGAATTAAAAACAACTAAAAAGAATGGAAAAGAAAAATCTTTTTTTTTTTAAATTAGGATTAACAATCAAACAAATGAGAAGGGGGAAATTATTTGAATTTATTATCTTGTTAGTAAATGTCAAAGTGAAAGATGGATTTTATTATGGTCAACAAAAATAAAATCTTTTTTTTTTTAAAATCCTAATTGTCTCTAATTGTGAAGCTAATTAAAAATGGTAGAATTAAAAACGCTAGAAAGAAGACTTACCCGAAAGCAAATCTTCAAATCCTAATTCTCCAATCCGCGATCTTCAAGCTCCAAGCGTTTCCTTCACAATAAACACACAAGTTAAAGAACCAAAATAATTAAAACATACTTAAGCACCTTCCCCGGCAACGGCACCAAAAACTTGATGCGGAATAAACATGTAGCAAAAATGTTGCAAGTGTACAATCGTGTCAAGTTATAGTATAAAGATATCGATCCACGAGGAAGGTGTTTTGTAAAAAAAAATATAAAATCGGTTCTTATGTTGTGTGCGTGACAAATAGGAGTGATGAGTGAATGTGATTGTGGAGAGATGAAGAGAATAAAAATGATTGTGTAAATGATATATTTGAGAGTGGAAGTGATAATATAAATGTGATCAACAAGGCAAAAAGGAAAAATCAAGAACAAATAAAAATCAAGAATGTAAAGATAGCGGATTCAATTAAAGATATGGGTAATCTAGAATTGAATCCACTTCTTAGAAAAAGGTAATTCCCTAGTGGGTTCTAGCCTAAACGCGAATCAAAGGAAATAAAAATAAACAAAAAGAAAAACTAAACTCAAGAGGGTTCTAGCCTCAAGGTGAATAGTGTAAGAAATTAAAATCTAACTACAAAATAAATTATAAAATCTAAACTACAAAATAAATTACAAGAATTAAATACAAGAAAATAAATCTACTCTATAAGCATGAAATAAATATAATCTATAATCATGAAATAAATCTAAGGCAAGAGGGTTCTAGCCTCTTGGCTATTTAAACAAGAAAATAAAATCTAATTACAAGCATGAAAATAAATCTAAACTAATAAGCAGTAAAAGAGAAATAAGAAAAACAAACCTTCAAATTAATCTTCATCCTCATCTTCGTCTTCATCATCTAACAAAGAAAAGAAGAGAAAAATTTAAAGTGGTAAAAAAATTATTTTATTAATTGTAATAAAAAGTTACAAATTTGGAAGACCTTCTCAATTAAGAGTAGTCCTCCTCTCCAAAAGGAGTTATAAAATTTTTCATACCTCTAACCCCTCACTCTCTACCCCTATTTATAGTAAACATTAATGAATAAGAGCCCTTGAATTGAATCCTTATCTAAAACCATCAAAAAGCAGCCATTAATCTGTAACTGAATCGTAGCCATCGATACCAGCATCGATGCCGGTATCGATGCCAGCATCGATGCTGGCATTGATGTCCAATCAAAATCTACCTCCACAGATGGCTTCGTCTCGCCGAGATAGGCGATTTTCATATATTATATGTTAAATTCCGCCTTCCGAATTGAGAGATATCGTCATTTCTTAGCGGCCAACCATCTTGAATATATTTTGTTTTCATATTTGATTTTTTTATTTTCTCCGGTTTCTACAAGCTACTCGGCTTGATTCTAGGCTTAGGATTTTTGGCTTTTGCTTGTGTTCTTCATTTAATTCATGAGCTTTTGTTGAGAGATGGGATTTTTGGGCTTTATTCTTCATTAACCTACAATTAAAGATAAAAATAATTATTAATGATATATTTATTCATTAAAAATAGATAATGAGAGTATAAAATTATAATAAAATGTATTTATTAATATGTTATTTTAACAAGTAGACCATTAGAATTATTACATATGGATTTATTTGGTCCTTCTAGAATTGCATCTTTAAATAAAAGTCGATATGCATTTATCATTGTTGATGATTATTCTAAATTTACATGGGTTATGTTTTTAAAGCATAAGAATGATTCTTTTGATGAAATTTTTGCATTTTGTAAAAAGATTTAAAATCAAAAATCCTCTACCATTGTCACTATTAGAAGTGATCTTGGGTGGTGAGTTTGAAAATGAAATATTTTTTGATTTTTGTAATAAAAATGGTATTTCACATGAATTTTTATTTCCTTACACTCCAAAACAAAATAGAGTTGTTGAAAGGAAGAATAGAATACTACAAGAATGTGTTAGAATAATATTGTGTGATTCTAAACTTCCTAAATATTTTTGGGCAAAAGCTATTAACACTGTATGCTATGTTCTAAATAGAATTTTATTAAGACCAATTTTAAATAAAATAAGTTTTGAATTGTTTTACAATTGTATTCCAAAAGTTTCATAATTTAAAGTTTTTGGATGCAAATGTTATATATTAAATATAAAAGAAAACTTAGATAAGTTTGATTCTAAATCCGATGAAGGTATTTTTGTTGGTTTTTCTATGCGCAGCAAAGCTTATAGAATTTTTAACAAAAAGAATTCTACAATAGAAGAAAATCTTTGCATGTTTCTTTTGATGAATCTTATGTAAATACTAATAATAATGATAATAATCATGATGATGGTGTTTTTATTAATCAACCATCTCCTATTGTTGATGATACTATTGATACTCATGTTTTACCAAAAGCATATGTAGATGTTAGGAATCATCCATGTGAATTGATTATAGGTGATATTTCTCGTGGTGTTCAAACTAGATCTCAATTGAATTTATTTACACATGTTGCTTTTGTCTACAATAGAACCTAAAAATATTAAAGAAACATGTAAAGATGATTTTTGGATTATAGCTATGCAAGAGAAACTCAACCAATTGATAAGAAATAAGGTTTGGGATCTTGTGCCTATACCTCAAGATAAATTTATTATAGGAACCAAATGGATATTTCAAAATAAATTGGATGAATCTGGTCAAGTTATTAAAAACAAAGCTAGATTGGTTGCACAATGCTATAATCAAGAAGAAGGTATTGATTATGATAAAACCTATACATCGGTTGCTTATTTGGAATCTATTAGAATTTTGCTTGCATTTGCATGTTTTATAGATTTTAAACTATTTCAAATGGATGTTAAAAGTGTATTTTTGAATGGATTTATTAATGAATAAGTTTTTGTGGAACAGACTCCTTTATTTGAGCATGAAAGTTTTCCAAATTACATTTTCAAACTTAAGAAAGCTTTGTATGGTCTTAAACACGCATATCGTTCTTGGTATGATAGATTAAAGAAATTTCTTTTGTCTTCCGAATTTGATATTACGAAGGTTAATTCTACATTATTTATTAAGAAAATAAATAAAGATATATTGTTAATTCAAATATATGTAGATGATATTATATTTGGCTCTACTAATAATGATCTTTGTCAAGAGTTTGCTAAGACTATGCAAGATAAATTTAAAATGAGTCATATGGGTAAACTCAACGTCTTCATTGGACTTCAAAAATCAAACAATTAAAGGAAGGAACTTTCATCAACCAAAGCAAATATGCAAAAGAATTGCTCAAACGCTTTGGGATGGACAATACTACAAGAAAATGAACTCCAATTAGTACTACTGCATCTCTTGACAAGGATGAGACTAGTAAGAATGTTGATCAAAAGATTTATCAATGTATGATTGGATCACTTCTTTACCTTACTCCTAGTAGACCCGATATTATGTTTAGCGTTTGTTTGTGTGACAGATATCAATCTAACCAAAATAAAGAGTCACACCTTAAAGCAATGAAAAGAAATTTTATATATCTTAAAGATACTACAGATTTTGGTTTATTTTATCCGAATAATAGCATATTTGATTTAATATTATATAGTGATGCGGATTTTGCTGGATGCAAATCCGATTGGAAAAGAACAAGTGGTACGTGTTATTTTTTGGAACATTCACTTGTATCTTGGTTCAGCAAAAAGCAAAATTCAGTATCATCATCAACAACTGAAGCAAAATATATTACTGCTAGTTTTGCACGTGCTCAAGTTCTATGGATGAAACAAACATTATCTAACTATGGTATAGTTTGTCCCACATCCTCCATAATGTGTGATAATTCTAGTGCTATTAATTTATCTTAAAATCTCATTCAACATTCACGTACAAAACACAATGATATTAAACATCATTTCTTACGTGACCATTTGCTTAAGGATGACATTTCATTAAATTTTATATCAACTGATAAACAAATTACAGATATTCTAACAAAACTATTAAAAGAAGAAATATATGTTAATTATAGAAGGGAATTAGGTATTTGTTCAATGGTAGATTTAAATTAGTTTTTAAAATCATAACAAATGCATACACATCATCAATAGTCGACTAATTTGGCTAGTAGTCGACTAATTTGGCTTGTAGTCGACTACATGCATTTGATATAAGACATTCTGTTGATTACAGTCTAGTCGACTAATAGTGATAGTACTCAACTAATCTGAAGTTAAAATGTGTTCACAGATTTCTGACAACTACAGTGTAGTCGACTAATTAGCATTATAGTCGACTAAATGCATAGACTTTTACACATATACACAGTTTTCATCATATTGGATCTTTACCTATCAATCCCAAAACCCAATACCCATTTAACATAAGTTAGATGCATCTCATCCATTCATTTTTAGCTTGATCAATATTAGCCCTATATCACATTCATTTTAGATCTAATCTTGACCACACATTTGATTTCATGATCTAATCTTGACCTTTGATTTCTTACTTAAGAAAACTTCCCTGACTCCTCAACTACCCACTCTCTCACTCACCCAAAACTGACAGCCCCTCTCCTTTCTTCAAGACCTCTAATCCAAGGTTAGGGTATCATCTCTCTTTCATTTTTTTTCAAAATCTCTCCCAAGTTCTTTGTTTTTCTGAGGTTTTCATTTCTTATGGTCTACTACACTGACTATTAGTCGACTATTCCATCTCTAGGGTAGTCTACTCTTTGGGTAAGTTCATTCAACTTGATCTTTTTAAGTTTTTTGAGTTATCATGTCTATATCTAAGAAAGCTAAAGAAACTCATTCCAACATTAATGATGAAATCATTATCTACTTGAAAATTCCCAATTTGCTTGAAGAATTTAATAATATCTCATCTTTTGAAGTTCTTCCAGGACGTTTCGTAAAATTTGATGATTTCATACCATACAACTTCAGTTCATAGTTTGAGAATGTTGGTTTGCTTGAGTTATTTTCATCGGAAAATAGAAAACCATGTTATACATTCTTAGTTCAACTCTTTTACATTAATATAGCTCGTATTGAAACAATTAGGGGTATTGAAAAATTATCTACACTTGTAAAGGGGATTGAGATTGAATTAACACCTAAATCACTTCGAAACATACCCAATATCCCTTACAAAGGTGTATCTCTTAGTAGTATCAAAATGACGGATCAAGACTTGCTTTCAAATCAAATCTTTCTCCCCGGTCAAGGAAAACCTTGAATCATTCCAACAAAATTCAACCAATTTCACATTTTATAGCAAGAATCCTTGCTTACAATTTGTTTCCAAAAACTGGGAGTTTTCACTTCCTCTCTCTAGATTTAGCTAAGGCTTTGTATGTAATCATATTTTTATTACAATTTTATACCCTCATTATCTATTTTATATGAATAAATATACTACTAATAACTATTTTTATCTTTAAATGCAGTTTAATGAAGAATAAATATACCACTAATAACTATTTTTATCTTCATTTACTCAACAAAGACCCTTGAGTAAATAAAAAAAAGAAGCAAAAGAGAAATCAAGAAGCCCATTGGAAAATCCAATTGTAAATTTATCCAAAAGCCCAAAGCTAAAAAGAAGAAGAAATGGCAAAGCCCAAAAGCCCAAGTCCAAGAACAAGAGAAAAGCTCGGATAGCAACAGGAGAGAACTGGGTATCGATGTCGGCATTAATACCCGTATCGATGCTGGCATCGATACCCCTATCGATGCCGGCATTGATACCCCTATCGATACTGGTATCGATACCGTTGCACAGTCAGTTACGAATTTAGAGCTGAAATTTACTTGTTTTAGATAAGATTTCAATCCAAGGGTTCACATTTATTAATGTTTACTATAAATAGGGATAGAGAGTGAGGGGTTAGAGGTGTGAAAAATTTTGTAACTCTATTTTGAGAGGAGGGTTACTCTTAATTGAGAAGACCTTCCAAATTTATAACTTTTGTTATAATTAATAAAAAAAAGAGGAGGGTTACTCTTAATTGAGAAGACCTTCCAAATTTATAACTTTTGTTATAATTAATAAAAAAAAAATTCTCCACTTCAAATCTTCTTCTCTTTGTTGGATGATAATGATGGAGATGAAGAAAAGTTTGAAGGTTTGCAATTCTTTTATTTTTCTCTTTTATTTCTTTTTAGTAATTTCTTTATTATTACTTATTAGTTAGATTTACATTCATGCTTGTAGTGTAGATTTATTTTCTTGTCTTTTTATTTCTTTTTGCACTTAAATTTATAGAGTAGATTTATTTTCTTGCATTTAATTTTTATAATTTATTTTATAGTTTAGAATTTAATTCTCTGTAGTTAGATTTATTTCTTGTTCATAGTCTAGATTTTTCTTTTCTTTTTATTTTTATAATTAGTTCTTTTTCTTCTTACTTTTATTTCTTAAGATGTGAAATTAATTCTTATAGGAATCTTAAAATTGTATGAAACTAGTCTAATTTCTTTTATATTGTATGAATTATTCTCTTGCACTTAAAATATTCATGTTTAGGATAATCAACTAGAAAACTAATAGGTAGAAGAAGAATTTGATAATCTATGCTTATCTTAAATAGTTTGATAGGTTATGCTTATGAATTTTAGGATTACTATCTTGTTGTTGTTCTTATCATGAATTGTAATTTTGACTTTGATGATAATTTGATAGGTTATACTTTTCTTAAATGGTTTGATAATCTATGCTTAATAAATCTAAATTGAATATAACAAAAAGAGAATAGTTTGTATTTAATAATTAAGATTAGCTAGTGGATTCAATTCTAGATTTCTCATATCTTTAATTGAACCATCCATCTTTTATTTTCTTGATTTTTCTCTTTCTTTCTCTTTATTCTATTCTTTGATTCTTACTTCTCTTCGTTCAAATTTAATTTATTGTTACTTGCACATATTCAAAACAATCACTCTCACTCATCATAACTCTCACACTTATTCTTTAATTCTATTTTGTCACGCACATAACATAAGAACCAATTCTAATCACCTTCCTCGTGGGATCGATAACTTTTTATACTATAACTTGATTAATTGTGCACTTATAATTTTGGTACATAATTATGCCGCATTAAGTTTTTGGCGCCATTGCCGAGGAATGGTGCTAAGTAGGATTTTATTATTTTGGGTCTTTAACTTGTGTATTTTCTTGTGAAGGAACCGCTTGGAGCTTGAAAGTCTTGGATTAAAGATCAAGAACTTGGAGAATTGCTTTTAGATAACTCTTCTTTCTAGCGTTTTTAATTCCATCCTTTTTAGTTAGCTTCACAATTAGAGACAATTAGGATTTAAAAAAATTATTTTTGTTGAACATAATAAAATTCACCTTTAACTTGGACATTAACTAACAAGATAATAAATTCAAAAAAGATCTCTTTTCTCACATTTGATTGTTGTTGACCATAATTAAAAAAAGATTTTTTTTCCATCCATTTTAGTCACTTTTAATTTCTAGGGTTGTATTTCATATAGTTAGTAGGAATTTACCAAAGTGATTGTAGCACTTGATTTGGCACATACTTAAAACATTCTTAAGGGCAAAACCTCCTAATCAAAATAAGGTAAGGGATTTCATCAACATTTTCTTAGCCCACAAATCACTAATTCCTCACTTCACAAACCCAAGCCTCCTAAAACTCATTAGACGTTGGCCCCTAAGGACTCGAGCTCAATAAGGAACATGAAATTCCTAAGTGAACTAGTTCAAGTTTTCTTGGATTAGTTGGTGTCTAAGGTAAGGTTTAGGGGTTGCGTAAAGCGTTATGCAAGGAACAAGGTACTTAATTGATCTTTGATCACCCTTTAGTACTATCTCACCTGGCTAACTACCCGGGTAAAACTTTAATCTTTTCATTTGATGGGTTTTTGGTTAGGAGCTGGTCTAGTTGAGTTAGGCTAAACTCTAGAATTAGAGTGATTAAAAAGTGATTGCTTTGATTTGTTTTAGTTAGGATTTTTCTTTATCCTTTTGTTCTCATAAAAAAACTAATTTTCTCTCTTACCTTTAAAAAAATATTATTAAAAAGTTGTTTTGGTGTATGCAAACGTGGGTTATGGATAATTCTCATCGTTTAATCCGTGTTGAACCAATCCAAGAAATAAAAAATCAACCTGTTCTCTAGGATATGTGTTACCCTACCAGAAATACAATTCCATCTTGTATAAGACTCAGTGATACGAGTCGCCGTACGAGTACCCTTTGGTTGCGGAATTACCAAAAGGTGGGTTGAGAAGAAGACAACTAAAACACAAGAACAATTCAGTATGGAGAAGGAAAATACCTTTTCTAGATTATGAAGAATCAATTATTACAAATCTCTCCCTCACAATCTCACTAGAATCGAGAACAACCTCTTAATTCTCTCTAACCCCTAATACAATGATTAGAATCTCTCTCTGATCTAAGATCTCTAAGATCCTCACAATCTAAACCCTAATCCTTTTGTTTAGGATCTTACTTAGACCTAAAACCCTTTAGATCTACATCTTGACCTCTCACACCTTTCTCTCTGATTTAAGAAGATAAAACTAATGTTTAGAAACCCTAAACAACCCTTTATATAGGTGTACAAACGTGGATGGTAATCTAGTAAATAACCAAGCCTAAAACCCACAGGAATTCGTGTGAACAGAAACCCAAACGAACCAGGAAGCCTTTGATGAGTCGATTCAAAACTGCATATGAGTTGACTCATGACCTTGTATGAGTCTACTCATAACTGATGAGTCGACTGGTCAGAGACTTTTTACTAACAGGGCTTGAGTTCTTGAGTCGACTCATGACAGGCATGAGTCGACTTAACCTGATAAGTCGACTCATGTACATGTGTGAGTCGACTCACAAGCCGAAATCTGGATTCTTCGAATCTGCTGCTCATCGTCTCGTTCCACGCTTCTTCCTACGCTCCACTGTACTGATTGACACCTCTATTCTCATACTATCATGAGAATCATCTATCCTCAAGCTCCCATAAGGATCGTTAAGTTCCGAAGAGAAGATACACCTGTATCATGCTTTGATTCTTCGTTCTTCCGACTCGCTTCATGCTCCATCCTGTGCTCCGCTGTATCGCTTCACACCACTATTCTCAAGATATTATGAGAATAACCTATTCTCAAGCTCCCATGAGGATCACTAAGCTCTCGAAATAGAGAAGAAGATACACACGTATCATGGCTTCCCCCTTTAAGAACTTGAAGTCCCTTTCAAGTTTAGAACTTCTGCTGAGGGAACTCTTGGGCCCCTTCATCTTTGTGGTCTTCAATCATCTTCTTCTTCCATAATCTCTGAACTCCTTCCAAAAAAAAGGATCTCACTAAGCTTCTTGTATTGAGATCGAGTAAGGACCATACACAGGATGCCCCTTCACCGGATCTAATGCTCTGATACCAACTTGATACGAGACATCGTGCGAGTACCCTTTGATCGCGGAATTACCAAAAGATAGGTTGAGAAGAAGACAACTAAAACATAAGAACAATTCAGTATGGTGAAGGAAAATACCTTCTCTAGATTATGAAGAATCAATTATTACAAATCTCTCCCTCACAATCTCACTAGAATCGAGAACAACCTCTCAATCCTCTCTAAACCCTAATACAATGATTAGAATCTCTCTCTGATCTAAGATCTCTAAGATCCTCACAATCTAAACCCTAATCCTTTTGATTAGGATTTCACTTAGACCTAAAACCCTTTAGATCTACATCTTGACCTCTCACACCTTTCTCTCTGATTTAAGAAGATAAAACTGATGTTTAGAAACCATAAACAACCCTTTATATAGGTGTATAAATGTGGATGGCAATCTGGTAAATAACCAAGCCTAAAACCAACATGAATTCGCGTGAACAGAAACCCAAATGAACCAGGAAACCTTCAATGAGTCGACTCAAAACTACATATGAGTCGACTCATAACTGATGAGTCGACTGGTCAGAGACTTTTTGCTAACAGGGCTTGAGTTCTTTAGTCGACTCATGACAGGCATGAGTCGACTCATGACAGGCATGAGTCGACTCATGTACATGTATGAGTCGACTCACAGGCCGAAATCTGGATTCTTCGAATCTGCTGCTCGTCGTCTCGTTCCACGCTTCCTCCTACATTCCACTGTACTGATTGATACCTCTATTCTCATACTATCATGAGAATCATCTATCCTCAAGCTCTCATGAGGATCGCTAAGTTTCGAAGAGAAGATACACCCATATCATGCTTTGATTCTTCGTTCTTACGACTCACTTCATGCTTCATCCTGTGCTCCGTCGTATCGCTTCACACCACTATTCTCAAGATATCATGAGAATCACCTATCCTCAAGCTCCCATGAGGATCACTAAGCTCCCGAAGTAGAGAAGAAGATATACACGTATCACTCCCCGAAGTAAATGGAGCAAATTTCGAGTTTAGACTGCATTACATAAACATGCTTCCCAAATTCCTTGGAAATAAAACAGAAGATACATATATTTTTATCTCGGAATTTGAGGAAGTATGTATTATGATTAAAATGAGAGAATTAACCGAAGATGCGATCAAGCTCAGATTTATTCCATTTGCTCTCAAGGACAAAGCTAAAAATGGTTATACAGCTTACCGATAAATTTCATCTCAACTTGGGAGGAATTTCTCACAATTTTTCTCAAAAAAAATCCTAATTCATAAAACGGTAAAGCTTAGAAACAGTATTCTAAACTTTAAAATTGTCCCAGGGAAGCCATTCTGGAAATATTTTGATCGATTTAAAGATCTTATGATCTAATGTCCTCATCATGGTCTCGAGAAATGGCGATTATGCCAAGTCATATATGAAGGATTGGACTATTTTTCAAAAACATCTTAAGAATCGATATGTCAGGAAGATTTTATGAGGAAAAACACCGATGAAGCTTGGTAATTCCAAGAGAGTCTATCTGAGAAAACAATGCAGTAAGAACACTGTGATGATAGGGTTTCATTAGTTCCCCAATCTAAGTCTAGTGGTCTTTCCCTGGAGTCAAACAATGCTTTTGAAGCAAACATGGCGACGATTCTGCGGAGGTTAGAAGCCTTAGAAATTAAGGAACGAGCTCCAGCTCAAATCAATCATGTTTCTGCCTTGGGATGTCATAATTGTCAGTCTCCTACCCACGTTTCAGAGGAATGACCATTCCTAAGAAATAATAATGCATTAGAACAGATGAACGTTGTATTCCAGCACCCTAAAAATGATATATTTTCTCTAACCTACAATCCTGGTTGGAGAAATCATCCCAACTTTGCATGGAATCAAGGAAATTCTCCCGAAAATCAAAACTTCATTCCCACGTTGAACCCACAATTCCCTAGGGGAAATACACTTCCATTTAATGCACCAAACAATTTCTAACAAGCTAACCCAGCTTTTCTAACCCAACATCCTCATCCTCACCAGCCTACAAATCCTTCAAATTCTGATCATGACAAACGTCTGAGTGTCTTAGAAAATGGTTTAGAAGCTATGATCAAAGCTTCTATACAAACTACCAATATGTTAACCCAGTCATCCACTACTCTAAATTCCTTTATGCAAACAACCGGCCAAGTGCTCAACTCGAACACTCAAGCTATAGCTCGGTTAGAAACCTAACTTAGGCAACTAGCTACTGTCGTGAGTGAAAGAGAGAAAGAAAAATTTCCAAGTCAACCTATTACAAACCCTAAAGACAATGGATCTTGTTCATCCCAACCAGCCCATGTGAATGCAGTTCACACTTTAAGATTAGGAAAACAGATAGACAACCAAGTTAGAATGCCACCGGATCAAATCCCTTCTCCCATCCAACACATTCCTTCTGATGACCAAAATGCTGAACATGAGATTGAGCTTGATTTAGATAGGTATAGGCCCGTTGCCCCCTTTCCAAATAGACTCAAACCTAGGAAAAACTCCCCGCAGGTTGAGAATATCCTAGAAACTTTTAAATAGGTCAAAATCAACATCCCTCTCCTAGATGTAATCGAACAAATCTCCTCTTATGCAAAGTTCTTGAAAGACTTATACACTAAGAAAAGAACCACCAATATCCCCAAGAAAGTCTTTTTAGGTGCCAACCTCAGTGAAATTTTTTCGAAACCCATGCCGTTAAAATGTAAGAACCTTGGTTGTCCCACAATTCCATGCATCATAGGTAAAACTCACATTGATAAGGCACTTCTAGACTTGGGAGCCAGTATTAACCTCCTTCCTTATTCAGTCTATCAACAGCTAGGTTTAGGTGAACTTAAACCGATAAGATGCACTCTACAATTAGCTGATAGATCCGTAAAAATTCCTAAAGGAGAGGTAGAGGATGTTTTGATTAAGGTTAGAGAGTTCATTTTTCCTGTTGATTTTATTGTCTTAAAAATGCAACCTATTTCCAATCTCAAAAGTCAAATCTCAGTCATTCTAGGAAGACCGTTTTTAGCCACCTCAAATGCTTTGATCAATTGTAGGACGAGTCAGATGAAACTATCTTTTGGGAATATGACTGTTGACCTTAATATCTTTAATCTAGGAAGGCAGCCTAGTGATCCATCTGATCAACCCATGGAAGTGAATTTTATTGAGGGAATATCCAGTGAGCAACAAGAGGGAGAGTGTGAGCCAGATTCAAATGCATCTGACTTAATGTTTGTGGAGTCTTCTGATGATGAACTAGAGTTAGATCCGCTGGTCAATCATGTTTCTACTGTTGGCTGGCAACGAGAACCTTTGGAGATAGAACCACGAATCCAGCTTCGCCCATCTGTGGAGGAACTCCCTAAGTTAGAGCTCAAACCTCTACCTGAAAATCTAGAGTATGCCTACTTAGGGGAGAACGAGACTTTACCAGTCATTATTTCTTCTGACTTAACTACCAGTCAAAAGGAAGCTCTCTTAGATGTTTTAAGAGAGAATAGGAAAGCCATTGGATGGACCATGACTGATATCAAAGGGATTAGTCCAACCATTGTTCAACACCGAATCCATTTGATAGATGATGCCAAACCTACTAGAGATCCTCAACATAGGTTAAACCCAGTGATGAAAGAAGCTGTTAGGAAAGACATTCTGAAATATCTTGATCATGGGATCATTTATCCCATTTCTGATAATTCTTAGGTGAGTCCGGTCCAAGTTGTTCCAAAGAAATCTGGGATCACCGTGATCCAAAATGAGGCTAATGAGCTGATTCCCACTCGGATCCAAACTGGATGGTGAGTTTGCATTGACTACCAAAAACTCAACTTAGCCACTCGGAAAGATCACTTCCCTCTTCCATTCATTGCTACCAAAAACTCAACTTAGCCACTCGGAAAGATCACTTCCCTCTTCCATTCATTGACCAAATGTTAGAGTATTTAGCAGGACATGATTTCTATTGTTTCCTGGATGGATATTCAGGTTACAATCAAATCCCTATCGCTCCCGAAGATAAGGAGAAAACTACATTCACTTGCCCGTATAGAACATTCGCATACCGACGCATACCTTTTGGCCTGTGTAACACACCAGCCACATTCTAACATTGCATGATCAGTATTTTTTCTGACATGGTAGAGAGACTCCTCAAAATTTTCATGGATGAATTTTTTATTTTTGGTGACACATTTTTTCATTGTTTGCATCATCTTAAACTGGTCTTAGAACGGTGTAGGAAGAAAAATTTGACTCTCAATTGGGAGAAATGTCATTTCATGGTCAAATAAGGCATTATCTTAGGACATGTAGTTCCAATAGGGGAATCGAAGTGGACAAAGCTAAGGTAGATCTCATTTCCAATCTCCCTCCTCGCAAAACTGTCAAAGATGTCAGATCGTTTCTTAGTCATGCTGGTTTTACCGATGTTTCATCAAGGATTTCAGCAAAATTACTAGACCCTTGACCAATCTCTTAGCCAAGGATACATCATTTGTCTTCTCTCCCGACTGCCTCAAAGCTTTTAAATATCTGAAAAAGGAGCTAACCACAGCTCCTATCATTCATGCACCGGACTGTACCTTACCCTTCGAACTGATGTGTGATGCATCTGATTCTGCGATTGGTGTTGTTTTAGGATAACGGTTTGATGAAAAACCACATGTGATCTACTATGCCAGTAGGACTTTGAATGATGCCCAACAAAATTACTCTGTCATAGAAAAAGAGTTTTTAGCTGTAGTCTTTGCCTTAGAAAAATTCAGGTCCTACGTCATCAGTTCCTTAACCAAAGTTTTCACAGATCATGCCGCACTAAAGTATCTTTTGACCAAAAAGGATGCTAAAGCACGGCTCATTAGATGGATTCTCCTACTTTAAGAGTTTGACATTCAAATTCTTGACAGAAGAGGAACAGAGAACCCCATAACAGATCACCTCTCTCGACTCCCAAATGCACCAACATCAACCGTCCCGATCAATGAGCATTTTCCAGATGAACAACTCTTACAAATCCAATCTGTTCCATGGTTTGCCGACATTGTGAATTACATAGTCATGAAACAAATCCCTTCTCATTAGTCTAAACAGGATAAATCCCGTTTTCTCTCCCAAGTAAAATACTTTTACTGGGATGATCTATATCTGTTCAAATACTGTCCTGAAAAGTAAAATACTTTTACTGGGATGATCTATATCTGTTCAAATACTGTCCTGATCAGATCTTTAGGAGGTGTGTTCCCAATGATCTATATCTGTTCAAATACTGTCCTGATCAGATCTTTAGGAGGTGTGTTCCCACTGAAGAAACTAGAAGTATTCTATCCTTTTGTCATGAGCATGCATGTGGGGGCAACTTTGGCCCAAGAAAAACAGCTAAAAAAAAATTCTTCAATATGGGCTATATTGGCCCACTCCTTTTTAAGAATTCATACGAGTTTTACAAAACCTGTAACCGTTGTCAGCTTTTAGGGAAAGTCACTAGAAGAAATATGATGCCCTTACAACCCATCTTATCTGTTAAACTTTTTGATCTATGGGGTATCGATATCATGGGACCATTTCTAAATTCCTTTGGAAATAATTACATTGTAGTAGCCGTTGAATACATGTCAAAATGGGTTGAGACGGTAGCTTGCAAAACTAATGACAATAAGGTCGTTGTCAAGTTTTTAAAAGAGAACATTTTTGCATGGTTTGGAGTACCCCGAGCGATCATCAGTGACAATGATACACATTTCTGTAACCGTTCTTTTGAAGCTTTGATGAGAAAATATTCAATTACACACAAATTGTCGACTCCTTATCACCCCAAACCAGTGGTCAAGTAGAGGTCACAAACAGGAAGATCAAACAAATCTTAGAAAAAAATAGTTAATCATAACAGAAAAGATTGGTCTGTAAAATTATGTGATGCTCTGTGGGCATATAGAGCAGGTTTCAAGGCCAATTTGGGGATGTCACCATTTAGACTGGTGTTTAGGAAAGCTTGTCACCTACCAGTAGAGTTGGAGCATCGAGTAATGTGGGCGATAAAACAGTTGAATTTTGACTGAGACTCGGCAGGTAAGAACAGATTACTCTAAATAAATGAGTTGGAAGAAATTCAAAATGATGCATACATAAACTCAAAATTTTACAAAGAGAAAACCAATATTTTTTTATGAAAAATCAATTTGATTAAAAAAATTTCTCTCTAGGATAGAAAGTTTTATTTTACAATTCAAAGTTGCATCTTTTTCCTGAAAAATTGAGATCAAGATGGACAGGTCCATTTATTGTAAAACAAGTTTTCTCACATGGGGCTGTCGAGATAGATCCTCATTTTTTTCACTTAAAAATAAATAAATATATATAAATATATATACACTTTTTCTCATGTTTGTCTTTCACTTAAAATAAAACAAACTTTGAATAAGTAACATGAGTTTTAAAAAAAGAAAAATTCGGCCCATATTAACTAGCCCACAAGAAAGAAAAAAAGAAAAATTCGGCCCATATTCACTAGCCCACAAGAAAGAAAAAAAGAAAGAAATAAAAATTCGGCCCATATGCACTAGCCCACAAGAAAGAAAAAAAGAAAAAAATAGTATTTGGGCCGGCTGGCCCAAACGCCAGAAATTTGGGCATCGATGCCAACATCGATGCCCGCATCGATGCTAACATCGATGCGCTAGCAGCTGGAACAAAAACCCCTTAATTTCCTTCTTTCTCATTCCATCTCCCCAAAACCGATTTCCCCCCTCTCTCAAACCTTATTTTTAGCCATTCAACCTACACGAAATAAAGACCATTTGGAGGGAATTTTATTCAATTTCTTGGGCTTCTTCCTCATCTCCCCAATGTATATTTTCTAACTTGATCTTGTAATTTCATTTTTTTAATTTTTGAATAAATACATGGATGATCTAGCGGATGAATCATGAATAGTTTTGGATTATTATCATAGTTTGGTGTTGATTCATGATAAAAATTGATCAATTTGACAAATTGAGGGTATAATTGGGAATTTTGTCCAAAATTCAAAAATTTTGGGGGTTTATACAAAATCCAAAAATTTCTTAGGGGGTTTTGTGCAAAAACACAAAAATTTGAACTTAGAATTCAATTGAGGATATCTTGTATAAAAATCTGGAAAAATATGGGAATAGTTTTTATAAAAATCGAATATTTCAAAAAAAGGGTGTTTTATGCAAATCCAAAATTTCTTGGGGGGTTTCATGAAAAATATGAAATTTGAATTTTGGGATGTTTTGTGCCAAACCGAAAACTTTTAGACCTTCAACTTGGGTATTTTACCAATAAATTCCAATTGAAATTTGAATTTGGGATGTTTTGTGCAAATTTCAAAAATTCAAACATTCACAGTTCAACTTATGAAATATGAGTAATTGCTCAAATAAAAGTTAAAATTGGGTACTTTTTCGCATTCGAAAATTTGTATTAGATAATTGAGGATGTTTTATTCAACATTTATAAGGTTTAGCTTATAATTGTCATATCAACATGTATGCTTCACCGATCAAGTTATCAAAATTTAACAATTTTTGTTCTATAAGAATAATTTTGAGGAAATTTTTTGTCAAAACAAAATTCTGATAACTTGGAGTAAACTCATGTTGAGCAATTTGTAGCTAAATTCTTTAAAAAATAAAAAAATAAAAAAAATAAAAAATATTAGAATTTTGTTATTAAAATGTTATTTTTTTCTTTTTCTGTAGATGCCCCCCAGAAAGAAATCCCGAGCAAGTTCATCATCCTCTCAAGATGCTTTTGATACCGATATAGATAGACTCATAATTTTGGCCAGAATTGTGGGTCTTAATGTTCATTTTGAGAGAGATTTTCAGATGAGTGCTTTATAGACATATCAATACACAATCACCATGTTAACTACAGTTGGTCTTAGGAGCATGATGACTAAACCCCTAGAGAAAGCAAACATTTCATTATTCCATGAATTCTATTCTGGATGGGAAATTGATCTAGATAGAGAATTATTAGTTTTTTCTATAGTGAGGAGTGTTAGGGTTATTTTCGATCTTTCCACTATCCGTGCTACCCTTGATCTTGTAGAACCACCCACTGATGTTCCAGATTACTTTCACTTAGCCTCCACATTACAGCCTGGTACACCAGAATACAATAACATATCTACAACCTTGTGTGGGAGGATCTTTACATCTAATTTCGGTTCAGAAAATCTCAAACCAAAATACAGATTACTTAATCCTTTCCTGTAATTTGATTTGAATCCCACCAATGCATATTCTGTCATTACCTTGCCCGACATTCTCCTTCTTTTTTGGATAGCCACTGGTTAGCGGTTTGATGTAGCAAAGATTATATTTGTATGGATGCGCTCATCAGTGGAGGGTGTGTTGGATTGGGTCAAGACATAGTCTGCATCACGAAATCAGCTCATTTACCCCTATTTCATCACTAGACTCTGCAATAGATTTAATGCTCCAGTATTTGCAGAGGATAGGTTAGAAGCAGAGAAGGGGTTACTAAATGATCAGACTGTAAGGAGGAGCATTTTAGGGCGAGATCAGTGCGGTCCTTCAGGTAGAGAGCCTCCTCAGCACCAGTTAGATACACATGACCCCATTCGAGAGGAGATGGATAGGATGCGGAGTCGTATGGATAGGATGCAGATTCAGATACATAGGATGCAGCGTCAGATGCACGAGATGCATGGTCAGATAGGCTACTCAACCGAGTCCTTGGCATATTTGGCGAGAGGATGGCAGAGAGAACATGGAAATACAGATGAACCTCCACCTGAGCTTCATAGTTTTATCACACCATTTCAGCCAGATGATTTCCCAGGAGAGGATGAGGCGGGACCGAGTTTAGCAGCTGTCGCTGATGATGTGGATGACGATATAGGTTAGAAGCAGAGAAGGGGTTACTAAATGATCAGACTGTAAGGAGGAGCATTTTAGGGCGAGATCAGTGCGGTCCTTCAGGTAGAGAGCCTCCTCAGCACCAGTTAGATACACATGACCCCATTCGAGAGGAGATGGATAGGATGCGGAGTCGTATGGACAGGATGCAGATTCATATGCACAGGATGCAGCATCATATGCACGAGATGCATGGTCAGATAGGCTACTCAACCGAGTCCTTGGCATATTTGGCGAGAGGATGGCAGAGAGAACATGGAAATACAGATGAACCTCCACCTGAGCTTCATAGTTTTATCACACCATTTCAGCCAGATGATTTCCCAGGAGAGGATGAGGCGGGACCGAGTTTAGCAGCTGTCGCTGATGATGTGGATGACGATATAGCAGGAGATGAGCAGTGGGAGATGTTCTTTTTATTTTACCCAGTCTTTGATTTTTATTTCGGCATGTACTTATTAAACTGTGGTATTTTGGATATTATTTGACTTGAGGACACTGCAAAATCTAGGTATGGGGGTGTAAGCTAGTTAGCCTTTTGTTTGTATTTTGCTAGTTAGTATTTTTTTTAGCATTTGTCTTTTGTTAGTTTTAGTAATATATATATATATATAGTCACTTACCAAATTAATAGAGTTAAGTAATAATTGATCTAATTGATAAATTTTAAATTTTCTAATTCCTAGTTAGTGATATGCTCAAGTTCACCTTTTATGATAACTCCAAATAAATTTCTTATGAAATGATTTTTCAAGTAGTATACTTTATTTAAACCTTAACTTAGACTTTTAATTAAAAATAATGAAATTTTTACATGCTTAACTTAGAGTTGAAAATATATTTTCAGGTTATCTTGATTTACACATTTTTTCGGACTTTATATATACATACACACATATATATATCAAAAAAAAAACTAACCTTATAAAAGAAGAGTGCGGAAAATAGGCACCAAAAAGAAAAAAAAAACTCTTGAATTCAAGGTGATTCTATCTTATAAAGCCTAAGTTGATTGAGTAATTAAGCCCAAGGAGTATCTCTATACTTAATGACCTAAGCCCAATTGGGTTGGGATTCATTGGCCCGAAACTCATTAAATGGTCACTTAGAAAGCCGTTAAAGTAGAAAAACAATCACTAAGAATTAGAGAGTGAATATATATATATATATACATACATATATATATAACACTAACCATTTTTTTATATATATTGTTATTTTGTATATATGGTCTTGAAAAACAATTTTTGATCGAGAGACTTGAAAGTTATTTAAAACAAAGAGTTAGCATGTTCTTTTCAAAACTTTTAAATTAAATCTCTAAGATTTGACTTGGTTTTGTATTGTGTTTGGTGGAAAATTTGTAGTAAATAAAATAAAAGAAATTTGATTTGTATTCTCCCGATCTCAATTACAATTTGGATTTCTGATTACAAAAGAGAGGAGAATGATCTGGATTCTCCCCTTTGTTTAAATCTGGGTTCTTCACGGTAGTGATGAGATGCCTTCTCCGAATGCTTGCGTCGAGTTTGCTTCTCATTGACAATCCGAACGTCTTGTTTCACTAGAGCAATTGGAGAACTCTTCACGAGTTTTATGACTCAGAACGAGTGGAAAACTCTATCAAAAGAGTTGCTTGAACCGAATAATCGGTTAATACGCCAAGTATATTAATTCTTTGTTGCTGAAGAATGCCTTCCAAGCCCCAGCCCTTGATCTCGACTTTTGGAAGTTTGATCCCCAAAACTCTAGCCGAAAGAATCCTCCTCAGATCATAAAAATCCGCCCCCCTTCACTCTGTGGAGTTTGTTGGGATTTATAGAGAGATTAGGGGTGTAACTACCCCCTAATTCGCTCCTAAATGGGGGTTTAGTCACCCCATTAATCGGGCGTAACAACCCACTCGAACCACTCCCCAGATCATAGGTCAAAAACAGTTTTGGGAACTATTTGGATCACGTTTGAATGAGTCTAAGCCATGATTTACGTTCTGGGCATGAACCTACGTTCAAACGCATGCTTTTGGATGATGCGTTAGTGTCTGAGTTTGAGCTGTGTTCGTGGTTGAATCGGTATCGCGTTTGTGCTACGTTCAGCGGCTAAAAACACTACGTTTATGCTGTGTTTGAGTTGCGTTGGTAGCTGAGGATATAGTGATTGCGTTGCTTTGACTCTGAAACGTAATCACTTGTATTTCAACTTTAGGATGCAGGGATAAATTCCGCACCTCGATTTGAAAAAAATGTTGACTTGTAATCTCTTCTTAATCTACATGAGAATCCTCCAATTGTAGCTTTTCTTTGTTGACAAGAAAATCGTTTGATTGTAACCTTCTTAGCCAAAACTGTTGGTTGATGTTTGACAGGGGTCAACTATCTATTGTGATTTTTAGACAGCCTACATATTGCTATAATGAAAAAGTTTTCTAAGAGATTTACATTGGAGTAATATATAAAAATGTTTTCTTGATTATTAACTAGCCTCAATTAGAATGTCTAAATATATTAAAGAAAATTAGTTATTTACTAACTTCTTTAACTTAGCAAGTTGACCGAATTTTGTGGGTATATTCACTGCAAACTCTCACGAGACTATAACTCGTCCACTAGGGTAACCTAGGGGTTTAAAAGCTTGTTGTATGAGCTAAATACAACCACGATTCCTGCGAAAGTGAGTTAGATTTTCTTTTCTCTTTCTTTGCTAGAGGACTAGCAAAAGTTTAGGTGTGGGGGTATTTGATAATCATATTTTTATTACAATTTTATATCCTTATTATTTATTTTATATCAATAAATATACCACTAATAACTGTTTTTATCTTTAAATGCAGGTTAATGAAGAATAAATCTTAAAAATCTCATCTCTCAACAAAGACCCTTCAGTAAATGAAGAAATGAAGCAAAAGAGAAATCAAGAAGCCCATTGGAAAATCCAATTGCCAATTTATGTAAAAGCCCAAAGCTAAAAAGAAGAAGAAATGACAAAGCCCAAAATCCTAAGTCCAAGAACAAGAGAAAAGCTCGGACAACAACAGGAGAGAACTGGGCATTGATGCCAGCATCGATACCCGTATCGATGCCAACATCGATACCCATATCGATGCCAACATCGATATCCCTATCGATGCTGGTATCGATACCCCTATCGATGCTGGTATCGATACCGTCGTACAGTCAGTTACGAATTAAGGGCTAAAATTTACTTATTTTGGATAAGATTTCAATCCAAGGGCTCACATTCATTGATGTTTACTATAAATAGGGGTAGAGAGTGAGGGGTTAGAGGTGTGAAAAATTTTGTAACTCTATTTAGAGAGGAGGGTTACTTTTAATTGAGAAGACCTTCCAAATTTGTAACTTTTGTCACAATTAATAAAAAAAAATTCTTCACTTCAAATCTTCTTCTCTTTGTTAGATGATGATGATGGAGATAAAGAAAAGTTTAAAGGTTTGCAAATCTTTTATTTTCTCTTTTATTTTTTTAGTAATTTCTTTATTATTGCTTATTAGTTAGATTTACATTCATGCTTGTAGTGTAGATTTATTTTCTTGTCTTTTTATTTCTTTTTACACTTTAATTTGTAGAGTAGATTTATTTTCTTGCATTTAATTTTTATAATTAATTTTGTAGTTTAGATTTTATTTCTTTGTAGTTAGATTTATTTCTTGTTCATAGTTTAGATTTTTCTTTTCTTTTTATTTTTGTAATTAGTTTTTTTTTCTTCTTACTTTTATTTCTTAAGATGTGAAATTAATTCTTGTAAGAATCTTAGAATTGTATAAAACTAGTCTAATTTTTTTATATTGTATGAATTATTCTCTTGCACTTAAAATATTTATGTTTAGGATAATCAACTAGAAAACTAATTGGTAGAAGAAGAATTTGATAATCTATGCTTATCTTAAATGGTTTGATAGGTTATGTTTATGAATTCTAGGATTACTATCTTGTTGTTGTTCTTATCATGAATTATAATTTTGACTTAGATGATAATTTGATAGGTTATACTTTCCTTAAATGGTTTGATAATCTATGCTTAATAAATCTAAATTGAAATATGACAAAAAGAGAATAGTTTGTATTTAATAATTGAGATTAGCTAGTGGATTCAATTCTACATTTCTCATATCTTTAATTGAACCCTCCATCTTTTATTTTCTTGATTTTTCTATTTCTTGCTCTTTATTCTATTCTTTGATTCTTACTTCTCTTCGTTCAAATTCAATTTATTGTTACTTGCACATATTCAATTTTATTCTATTCTTTGATTCTTACTTCTCTTCGTTCAAATTCAATTTATTGTTACTTGCACATATTCAAAACAATCACTCTCACTCATCATAACTCTCACACTTATTCTTTAATTCTATTTTGTCACGCACACAACATAAGAACCAATTTTAATTACCTTCCTCGTGGGATTGATAATTTTTTATACTATAACTTGATCAATTGTGCACTTGCAATTTTGGTACATAATTATACCGCATCGATATGCTATAATGGAAAATATACAAGTTAATTGGGCCAAAATTATTTATGGCAATCTTTTGATTGTACCAAAAGAATTTGTTCCATATGGTGCATTCTTAACTAGAATTTTTGAAAAATTTCATGTTGATCTTCAATTTGAAAATTCTGTGGTTCGCTCTGTTGAATTCTTTGATTCTAATGCCTTAACTAGGATGAAGTTGACAAATTTTGAACTTCATGAACCTAACCCACAAGAAGAACCACACCCTCCTCAATAAGATATTCTTCAATCTTCACATCAATCAGCCCCTTCCACAAGCCAAACACCACCTCCAAAAGTTGAACCATCTTGCTTTTCGAATGCTCAATATAACACAATGTCTACTCGTATACTTGAATTAGAGACTGGACAACAAGCAATATATGATCAAAATATATTTATATTGAGAAATCAAGAAGAGATAAACAAGAAGTTGGATGACTTGGATATCAAGCTCAGTTCATATTTTCAAGAACCTCCACCTCCTCCATGCTCTTAATTTTAGAGAAGCATGCATCATTTCAATATGTTTCAGTTATGTGTCAAAACCAATTATGTAGTAAAATTTGTTTAACACTTATGAATCCTACACGAAGCACACTTTGTGTCTCGCACATGACTGCGAGACACATGTTGTGTCTCGCCGCAGAGACACATTATTGTGTCTTGCAGGTGAGACACACTGATGCATGTCTCGTTCCGCATTTCATCAATTTGTGTATTTCATTGCTTCTTCGTTCTGTCTTTTTGCGCGTTCATCTTTGTATCGGACGATGCACTCTGACTCAAATAACGGCATTCTTCATCTTCTCTTCGCCTCAAGATGTGTTCAGAAAGCTATAGGCAAATTTTTACGCCTACAATCCACTCATGATAAGTATAAATTCTCAAAATTTTCTTCTACCAATTTTTTCTGTTGTTGATTATTCAAAATATGACCATTTTAAACACAATAGAGCAAACCACAAATTGTAGAAGAAATCAAACTAGTTTCATAAACTCTAGAATTCCTACAAGTATTTAGCTCCACATTATTGAAAAATAGAGAGATAAAAATCTAAACTAGACAATATGAATGAAATAAAGTAAAATACAAGAAAAATAAACACTAACTACAAAAGTAAGAATAAGAACAAACAAATAATATCTAAACTATGAAAATAAAAATAAATCTAATAACAACAAGAAAATACAAGAAATAAATCTATATTACTAAATAAAAATGCAAGCAAATACTATAAAAATAAAAACATAAAGGTAAATCTACTCTATATGGCATCAAAATAAATCTAATCTATCAAAAGAAAATAAAATCCTAAAACATGAATTTCTAAGTAAAAAAAGAGGAAAAAAAAGAAAACTTACATTGCATGAGTGTTCTAGCCCCTTGAAGGCAAATCTTCATCTTCATCTTAATCTTCATTAATAAATAAAGGGAAGAAAAGAAAAATATGAAGAGGCAAAAAATTCTTTTATTAATTGTAATAAATTTATAATTTTGGAAGGTCTTTTCAATTAAGAATAACCCTCTTTTGTTAATAGAGTTTTTATAAATTTTTTAACACACAAATCTCAGATAATCTACCCTATTTAAAGCCCACATCAATAAATGAGAACCTTTGGATTTTTCTTCGAGAACAAGGATTAAATCTCAGCCAAAAAATTATTTCTGTTGCGAACCTATCGCTTAACCAATTGGTTGGCCGACCAATTGACTAATTAGTTGGTAGACCAATTGGTTTATTGCAGATTTGATTTTTTTGTTGATTTCTTGATCTGACTTCTTTTTGGATCCTTGAGCTTTCTTGGGCCTTCTTTTGTTTTCAGGGCTTCAAAAAATGGTAAAAATTATAAAATTGAATTCCTTTGGGCTTTTATTTATTAATTCGTCGTTAACCTACAAATTATGATGAAACATGTTATTAGTGATATATTTATTTAAATAAAATAGATAATTAGGGTATAAAAATATAATAATAATTTGATTATTAAATATCTTTACACTTAAACTTTTGCTAGTCCCCTAGGAAAGAAAGAAAGAAAAATCTTAACTCACTTTAGCAAGAACCGTGATTGTATTTAACACATACAATAAGCCTTTAAATCTTTAGGTTATCTTAGCAGATGAGTTGTAGTCTCATGAGAGTTTACAGTAAATATACCCACAAAAAATTCGATCAACTCACTAATTTAAAGAAGTTAGTGAATAATTAATTTACTTGATGCCTTTAAATGATCCAATTATAGCTAATGTTTACTGAAGAAAACATTCTAATGTGTAACTCCAAAGTAAATCACTTGGAAAATCTTTTCATTACAATTATATAAAACCAAGTTTAACTTAGAACTTTTAACTTAAAATCTTGAAAAGAACTTGCTAACTCTATATTTCAAATACTTTTCAAATCTCTTGATCAATTTATTTTTCAAAAATATATATACAAATATAAATATATACATATATATAAAAAATTGTTAGTGTATATATATATATATATTTAGAACTATATATATATATATATATATATATAGAGAGAGAGACAGAGAGAGAGAGAGAGAGAGAGAGAAGGGGGAAAATGAGTATGTTTGGTACCAAGCACAAAAATTTGTACTTGGTAGTGAGGTGTCATATCCCCCTCCTATGATGCCCCGAAGTTCACGCAAGACTGCAGTCTAAGGTGAAATCCAGATTTGTCAAACCTGTTTAGCACCAAACACCATGCTACGATATATTTCACCATCACAATAACTATCTCTCTAGTGGAATCAACAAATAGGTGAAGGTACAAGATAGGCAAATAATGGAAATAGTACAAAATCAGATATGCACAGAAGAAGTATATCCATAAATGAGCTCAACTAAAATAGAATAAAAATATCTCTGAGTCTGAAATAAATCTCAATACAATGAGCCAAATGAAACCTTACTATGTCACTCAGTCTCTATAAGACAAAATACAAGTCTAAAGTCTGAAAATAAACAACTAAATGTTAAGTTATGAAATAACTACAAATATAATAATATCTAGATGGAATTTAAGATACAATCTCATCAACCTGTGACTCTCCATGCGTTGGCCTCACTACCTGAAAGGGGGGAGGGGGGGGGGGGGGGGC
>NC_033803.1:60129633-60246222 GCF_001876935.1 Asparagus officinalis | reverse complement strand
GGGAAAGGGGGGGGGGGGGGGGGGGGGACAACGAGCATCAAAGCACTAGCGAGATCATCTCTACCGCTCCCAAGGGGAAGGGGTAGGAGTGAAGTAAGAAATAGAGTTAGTACATATAAATATAAAATCATTCATATAACTCTAACTGGAGATTGGTATTTAAATATCCACAACACGAGAATTAGTACGTCGAGCGAAATAATCCAAACAAGGAAACCCTCATGTATATACCATGTCTCAAATTGTAAATCCCTAAATACCAATTCCAACTCTATGAATGAAGACAACAAACAAAAGAAAAACACTCCAAACCTCAACTATACAGAACCAATGTATCATCCTAAACTACCCTCGGGTAGTCGACGCAAAAAGACAAAAGAAGAAACCCCAACTCATATTGACCATGGACCATATCAGGTATGTCATATATCAAAGGATATACCCTATTCGCGGGTATTCTAACATGGGGGTAAAACTATAGTTGTATGCATCTCTATGTACAAAAGCGATATTCTTGTAACATTCCTACTCAATCGCTCTACAACAAAAGGTTTTATGAAATAACGATATTTTTGTAAGCCTCGCACGATACTATGCGGACATCGGATACAACCTCCTTACTCAGTCATGCTTATAACAAATAGATTTTTTTATCTCTCTATTTTTGGATATGCTTTCAGATGATCGTACAATAGTAAATAGGCATATCAGCCCAAATCGGATAAACATACACCGATCACTTTCGAGTATTTGGTACAACCGAAGACTCGTTATGGGAACACAACCAAATACTCCTAGTGTAGTATAATCTGAAGTCTCGTTTTAGGATAAACACCTACACTGAGCATCCATAACTGATGAGCAATACTTTATTATATATTAATTCTCTTTCATCAACTCAACTGATATCGACTATCTCAAAAAATATGAGTCAAAACAACAAAAACTAAGTGTACGTGCCCATATCTCGGTGTGTGCGCCCATATCTGATGTTCACCAATATCTCATGTACTAAACAACTCTTAAGCATCATAATATATCAATATGAGATTGAGAAATTCTTTCGAAAATCAAAACAGAGATAAAAGAGCATGCACAGGCCATCGCCTGATCGGCGGTTGACTGTAGAGTATGTGGCGGTCGACTAAACCTTAACCCGAAGCCTCCGAGGCTTCGGACTGGTGCGCAATCGACCGCAAGGTGTGCGGTAGACCGACCAGACGCGATAAATACAGTACGTGCAGGTAATTGTACAGATTGAATTTCTGACGTGATTTTTGTGATTTATCTTGTTTAAACAATATGAAACTTGCATGAAATCATTTAAACAGCAGTCTAACATCTCTGGAAACAAATTCAACATATAAAGCATGATTATTTGCATTAAAGATCATATTTAAAACTCTAAATCATGTATGAAAACTCAAAACGAAGAACAAATCATCTTAATTTAGATAAACAATGTTTTAAATCACTTTCAGATCTTAAAACACTTCTACAAATTCATTCTTAATTTTTTTAACATGAAAAGACCTAGTCTTTATACATATAATACAAAAGATCTGATTTTTATACATAAACTAGTTGATTAGGCTCTATAAAACTCATTAAAATTCTTTTAAAAACAATCTAAAACTAGGAGAGGGATTAGCAGAGATGAAACTCGCCTGAGACTTGTAGCAAAACGTGTATGAGGTAAAGCCAAAGAAGATCTGTGATCTAACAGTTAAAAACCAATCAAAAATTTTGCTCAAAAGTCTTCAATCTTCTCCAAAAATCAAAATGGGGTTTATGGGGTGTTTGGTGGTTGCTAAAATTCTTAGAATACTAAAAATATCGTGAATAAATAATATATGTATCAAGAAAAACGAATATGGGTCTCAAAACCTGAAACCAACTCAAAGTGGGAAAAACTATCTGCAGGTTTTGCGATCGACCGCGATGGCCACGGCGGTCAACCGGACCAAAAGAATATAGGTGCTCAGGTTTTGGCCATTGTGCATGTTTAGACTTGTTTCTTTCTCATGTACTGACTTGTATATACTCAAAATACTTATTAGTGTACTCATACACTATTTAGTGATATTTATCATGATAAATATTCATCCATTATAATTAATCACATATTTATTCAATTGATCATTCCTTTACTCAGAATTTTTAGGGTATTACATTCAACCCCCTAAGGGAATCTCATCCTTGAAATTCCATAATCGTATCTTAAAGATTAATAACACAAGAAAAACACTAAGTGGGAATAATCTAGACAAGAAAACCCCCTCGTACACATCTCGTGCCCTTAATCTTCAGATATGGAACATACATAAAATTTAAACTTAACAATCTAAAATGCGTGCACTCTCACTCAACCCCTAATTAGACGAAATTAGTACGTCGGGCGAAAAATCCAAACAAGGAACCCCCCATATATATAGCATATGTTCCAAATGATTAAGAGCTAAGTGTTGAGTGACTCATTTTAGACTTAAATATAAATGTGAGTAAACAATATATATAATCACAATTATCTACGCATATCGGCATATTTAATTATCAACATCTTACATGTTCAAATAGGTGTGGGTAGTCATGATGTACATCTTCCTCGCACTCCTAAGAAATCTCTTCGGCTCCTTGCCACTTCCACTGAACTGTGACGCCCCGACCCGGAATCCCGGAGTCGGTACGCTATTAGATCTGATGGACTGACCTCACAAACCACATATGTCTTTTCAGCACGTTTTGTCCTCACTCACGCGCTCCCTGAAAAACTTCCCAGGGGGTCACCCATCCTAGAATTTCTCCAGGCCAATCACGCTTAACTTTGGAGTTTCTAAGATTTAGGTTTCTAAAAAGAAGATGCATCTTGGTGGTATGAGTATTCCAATCAAATCTATCAATACTAATCACATCACCCTCTTAAGGGTTGGGATATTACAAACTCCCCCACTTAAACTCGCAACGTCCTCGTTGCGTTAAATCATATCATCCAAGACCGTACCATCCGTGTGAGATTCTAGAGGTGGCTCCTATGGCCTCAAGAGGTGGCTCCCGTCCTCTCGACGTAGCACTTTGCACCGCATAGCACTTAGCTCTCACAATTCCGGTTGGCATAGCTCTGATACCATTTGTGACGCCCTGACCCGGAATCCCGGAGTCAGTACGCTATTAGATCTGATGGACTGGCCTCACAAACCACCATATGTCTTTTCAGCACGTTTTGTCCTCACTCACACACTCCCTGAAAAACTTCCCAGGGGGTCACCCATCCTAGAATTTTTCCAGGCCAAGCACGCTTAACTTTGGACTTCCCAGGGGGTCACCCATCCTAGAATTTTTCCAGGCCAAGCACGCTTAACTTTGGAGTTTCTAAGATTTGGGTTCCTGAAAAGAAGATGCATCTTAGTGGTATGAGTATTCCAATCAAATCTATCAATACTAATCACATCACCCTCTTAAGGGTTGGGGTATTACATGAACTTTTACTAATGGAATGACTTTATTTCTAAGATTTTTATTTTCTCTAGCAAGAATGCATATCGGAATCTCGATGGTAGTCAAATCATCCTGGATCTTGATCTCTGGTGCATCAATCACCCTCTGCTGCTCCTCATCGCACAAATGCTTCTTGAGTATTAAAATATGAAAGACATCGTGTATACTCAACATCGATGCTAGAAGGTCTAATCTATAAGAAATAGCTCTAATGCGCTCAATAATCCTAAAGAGACCAACATATCTTGTGGCAAGTTCCCCTGTCTACCGAATCGCTGAACGCCCTTTACCGGTGATTCTTTTAACATAACTAAGTCCCCAACCTGAAACTCTAAAGGTCGCATTTGCTGATCTGCATAACTCTTTTGCCGACTCTGTGCGGCAAGAATCCCTCTCTAATCAATGCTATTTTTATGTGGTCTGTCTAACTAGCTCCAGACCAAGTAATAGGCTATCCTTTAGCTCTGCCCAATATATAGGCGATCTGCAAGGCCTCCCATACAAAGCTTCATACGGTGACCTCCCGATGGTAGCTTAATAAGTATTATTATGTACAAATTCAATCAATGAGATGTGGTCTTCCTACCTACCCTAAAAATCTATAACACAAGCTCGCAGCATATCCTCCAATACCTGATTTACTCTCTCTGTCTGACCATCTGTCTAGGGATAGAAGACACTACTGAATGAAAACTGACTGCCAAAAGCATCCTGAAAATTTCTCCAGAAATAGGATGTGAAGACTAAGCTCCGATCTGCAAGGCCTCCCATACAAAGCTTCATACGGTGCCCTCCCGATGGTAGCTTAATAAGTATTATTATGTACAAATTCAATCAATGATATGTGGTCTTCCTACCTACCCTAAAAATCTATAACACAAGCTCGCAGCATATCCTCCAATACCTGATTTACTCTCTCTGTCTGACCATCTGTCTAGGGATGGAAGACACTACTGAATGACAACTGACCGCCAAAAGCATCCTGAAAACTCCTCCAGAAATAGGATGTGAAGACTAAGCTCCAAACTCATCTCTGGGACTCCATGCAACCGAACGATCTCTCGGATGAAAATCCTCGCATATGTATCCGCCATATAAGTCATCCTCACAGGTAAGAAATGTGCCGACTTCGTCAACCTGTCTACTACAACCCAAATAGAATCATTTTCTTTCTTTGATTTAGGCAACCCTATGATGAAATCCATAAAAATATCTGCCCACTTCTACTCGGGAATGGGTAAAGGCTTTAGGGTTCCTACAGGTCTCTGATGTTCTGCCTTAACTTGCTGGCAGGTAAAATACTTAACCACATACTCTACAATCTTTCTATGCATACCACTCCACCAGAAATGCCTCTTCAGATCCTTATACATTTTCGTCATGCCTGGATGCACTGTATATCTGCTATGATGTGCCTCGTCAAATAGTTCCTCTTCAATTGTAGATTGTTCGGTATGACAATTCTGCCCTTCATCCGAAGGCTTCCATCTACTCCAATAGTCCAATCATCATTAAGATCCTTGGAGATCTCTCCCTTACGGGTTTGAATCCAGGAATCATCTAGCTGAGCTCCGACCACTCTATCGTTCCAAGATGGCTACACTGATAAAGCTCCTAAGAAAACACTATTCCCGCCAATCTCTGGCCTAAAATCATAATGGCTAAGGGTATAAAGATCTCGATGTAATGAACACCTCAAAGCTACAAGCTCGTGATGACATTTCCTACTCAACGTATCTGCTACCACATTGGCCTTTCCCGGATGGTACTGTATAGTGAACTCATAATCCTTAATAAACTCTACCCATCATCGTTGTCTCTGGTTAATTTCTTTTTATGAAAAGAGATATTTTAAGCTCTGGTGATCTGTGAATAACTTAAATTGTACTCCATACAAATAATATCTCCACGCCTTTAGTGCAAAGACCACTGGTACTAGTTCCAAGTCGTGCGTGGGATAATTCTGTTCATGAGTCCTCAACTATCTCGAAATATAGGACACAACTCTCTAGGTCTACATCAAAACACCACCCAAACCTGATAAGGATGCATCAGTGCAGACAATAAAAGTCCTATCACTGTTGGGAATAATTAGCACTAACGCTGAAGTTAATTTAGCCTGCAATGTCTCAAAGGCCTCCTGGAACTCCGTACCCCAAATAAACTATACACCCTTCTTAGTATGGCGTGTAAGTGGTATCACAATCTTCGAGAAATCCTGAATAAATTTTTTGTAATAGCCCGCCAGACCTAAGAAATTATGAATCTCGGTGACGGCTTTCGGCAGTTCCCAATCAAGAACGGCCTCTACTTTAGCCGGATCTACTGCAATGCCCTCCTGGCTGATAACATGACCCAAAATCTGACCTCCGATAACCAAAATTCATACTTGCTAAATTTAGCATATAACCATTGCTCCCACAAAGTCTGCAATGCTAATTGCAAATGCTATTCGTGCTCGGCCTCTGACCTCGAATAAATCAGGATGTCATTGATAAAAACTGTCACGAACCAGTCTAAGCATGGATGAAAAACCTGATTCATCAAATCCATAAGTATCATGGGTGTATTGGTCAGCCCAAATGGTATGACAAGAAACTCGAAAGATCCATATCGAGTCAGAAAGGCGGTCTTAGAAATATCCATCTCCCGAACCTGGAACTGATAATAACTATAACGAAGATCTATCTTAGAGAAACACTACTCTCCCTGCAACTGGTCAAAATAGTCATTGATCATCATCGGTAATGGGTACCTGTTTCGGATAAAAACCTTGTTCAACTCATGATAATCGATGCATATTCACATACTTCCGTCCTTCTTTTTCATAAAAAGGACTGGAGCTCCCCACAGAGAATGACTCCGTCGAATGAATCCCCAAGATAACAACTCATCTAACTAGATCTGTTGCTCCCTCATCTCAGCAGGAGTCATACGGTAAGGAGCTCGGGAAATCTGCACGGTGCCTAGCTACAACTCTATGCAAAACTCGACCTCTCTCACAGGAGGTAAACCTAGTATGTCCTGGAAGACATCCTGGTACTCTGAGACAACTCGCATCTCACTCACATCTGCACCTCGATCCTGCAATATCACCTCCTCGACATATGCCAAAAATGACTCTGTAAATTAGTTGCCTCTGGAGGTCGCTACCACTAACTGAGATCTATCACAAGCTCGCAAGTTGACTGTCTTTGTAAAACAATCGATACTCACATGGTAGGAAGATAACCAATCCCTACCAAGGATGACATCAAACTCAGACATATGCAACACGATCAAATCAATCACAAACTTGGAATCGTCCAAGCTGATGATACATCTCCTACAAACACTCTCTAAAAGAGATATCTCTTCTAGAGGAGTAGACACGGATAATGGAATATCTAACGGTTGTTCTACAAGTTGAAGTCTAACAATAAAATCATAGGAGATAAAAGAATACGAAGCGCCAGAATCAAAAAGGATGTATGCTGGAAAGGAGTTCACAAGGAACGCACCTTTCATCACTGCTCCACTCGCACCATGGTTGCAAGGGACAACTGCATACACTACCAGTAGCTGAAGGCTGCTGTACTGCATCGCCTAAAACATATGGGACCATTTGTCCCTGGTGGATCTCCTGAATTGCTCGCACCTGTCCTTTAATCCTTGAGACTACTGGGGGTGCCTTAATACTCAACTGTTGGCTCTGACCACGTCCATGAGTGCAGTTCTATTGATGTTGCTAAATTTTGCCCTGCTGGCTTGCTGTGGGTGCAATGTGGTAATCTGCTGCTCTATGTCCGAACCTGTTGCATTTGAAACAAGTCTCCTAAAATCTGTGCTGTTACTGCGTCCTCTATCCTGCTGGTGTCCTTTCTTATGCGAACCCTACCGATGTGGACCCTTACCCTACTGCTAGGGTCCTCCTAAGCCTGCAAAAGGTCTTTTACCTTTACCTTTATCCCCGAACTGTCCTGACTTAAAGTTACCACCCTTGAACTTAAGGAAAATTGCTGTGTCTATCTCCAGAGCCATGACAACATCCGCCACCTCCCGCACTGAACAGAACCTCCGAGATACTAAATATCGACGTAAACCTGGGTGAAGTCCCATCATGAACATCTGAGCATGCCGCTCCTCGGTGTGCCACATGCCCGTGAATCTAAGTAATGACATGAATTTACTCTCAAAATCTATCACAGACATATCCCCCTACTCCAACCAAGCTAACTCTAACTCCTTACCAGCTTTCACTATAGCTGAAACATACTGCTCATCAAAGAAGTACACAAAAGTCTCCTACGAAACCATCATCCTCTGCTCTAGAGTAAAACAAAATCGATACCATCCTCCTACATCACCCTTGAGGCTGAAAGCTGCTAGTCTCTGCTTCTGCACGGTATTCACATTAAGCATGTCCAAGATGTTGCTCACATCTTCCTTCTATTTGTGTGTAGCAATCGAATCTGTCGAACCATGAAACTCTGATGCCTTCAACTTTAGGTACCTCTCTACCAGACGAAGCTAAGCCTCCTACTCAAGAGCTAACTGAGGGTGGTGGTGTATCTACAAGTGTCTCCTCTGGTATCTCCTCCTAAATAGGTGTCTCCTCCCAAATAGGAGTCTCCAGTCGAGCCTGATCTACTAGCTACTCCTCAATAGCTGCCAGTCGAGCTACCAATGGTGCTATGAGATCCACAAAGTACTACGAAGCTTGCTGCGACTCTGGCTCTCTGTTGTCTTGCTCAACTCCCTGTGCACGAGCACCTCTGCATCCACGTCCTCTTCCTGACATCTATAAGTTTTGGAGTAGACCTTATTAAACATAGTAAATAGGATCTCAAGCATGAGAAGATATAATGTATATCAGTAAGTAAATCGTATAACATATTCCTCATAGCATGCTTTATAATTCAAAGCAAATAGTTCATAAAAAAATTTAGAATTTTTTTGCATATATATATAATACGTCCTCACTCATACTAAGAAATCCTACGGACTGTATACATGATTCCTAGGAAGCTCTATCCTAGCTCTACAATATGACACAGGGATGACCCAAAGGATGTTAGAACTAGAGCTCTGATACTAACTGTGATGCCTCAGAGTTCACGCAAGGCTGCAGTCCAAGGTGAAATCCGGATTTGTCAAACCTGCCTGGCACCAAACACCATGCTACGATATGTTTCACCATACATAAGAAGGGATTTGTAAGGTGCATAAGAAGGGATTTGTTCAAATACATCTAAGAGAGGATGATACGTGTTGCCGTGCGAGCACTCTTGATCGCGGAATTATCAAGAGTGGGTAAAGAAGAAAACAACTGAAGAACACAAGAGTTATAATTAGGGCGAAGGAAAATACCTTCTCTAGATTATGAGAATCAATTAGATTTACAAAATCTCTCTTTCACAATCTCTCTAGATCAAAGAACAACCTCCCTGATCTCTTTTCTGATTACAATCTGAGTTCTAAACCCTAGAAAAGTCATGTTTCTATTTATACTAAGCAGAAATCCCAACTGGAGCAGGAAACAGACCCAGGCCCGGAACCGCTACGCGGTCGACCGCAGTGCCCAAGGTGGTCGACCGGTCAGAATGATGAAAACTAAAAAAATCGATTATAGTGTTTTCGGTCGACCGCAGCGCCACCATCGGTCGACCGATCTCAGTCCCGAGACATAGTCTAGGTCTGTGCACTAAGCGGTCGAGAAGATACACCCGTATCATGGGTCCCCCCTTTAGGAACTTAAAGTCCCATTCAAGTTAGAACTTCAGCTGAGGGAACTCGTGAGCCCCTCCTTCTCTGTTGAACCACTTAGCCTTGCTAGGAGCCTGACCTTGACGCCCAATGAGAAACGACTCCATTGTCCCCCGCCTCATCTTGGTCGTCTTCCGTTCCAAAATGCAATCTTCTTTCAGTGACTCCTCTCTATCAAACCACAAGTCTTCAACATGCGGTAAGATCATCTTGTCATCACCTTCATCATCCAATAATGGAGGCTCAAACAACTTCAAGTACTCTACATTGATTACCGAATACATGCCTAAGTAAGGTGGCAAATCTAAACGAAAAGCGTTGTCGCCAATCTGATCGATAATCCGAAACGGACCATAACGAATAGACTTCAACTTCTTCCCTTCTCCTTTGAGCCTCTCCTTACTCAATTTTAGCCATACCATATCGCCTTTGCCAAAATTACAAGGAACCCGATGTTGGTCATGCTTCGCCTTGTACTTAGCCTGTGATTTCTTCAATTGAGCTTCAACTGTGGCATGGATATTTGCAATCTTCTCGAGAAATCGCTGAGCACGTTGTCTTTCATTCCCCTCCTTGCCGTCCACCGTGGCTTCACCTGAAAACACAAGATTGAACGGGCTCGGCGGTAAAAATCCATAACAAGTCTCAAATGGTGACTTTCCGGAAGATCCATGAATTGCTCTTCTTCAATTTGGTGTCCATCAAACTCCACAAAGAATCCCAAAAATGCCCGAGAAAACGGCTATCCCGATCCGAAATAATCGAATTCGGCAACCCAAAGTGCTTCCACACATGCTCAAAGAACAATTGTGCTGCACCCGCTCCCGTCACGGTCTTCTTACAAGGAATCAATATCACCATCTTGCTGAATCGGTCCACCACAACGTACAAATAGTCATGCCCGCGCTTCGTAGTCGGCAACCCTCCTAGAAAATCCATAGAAATGCTCTCCCACGGTCTAGAAGGAACCGGTAATGGTAGGTACAATCCCCTCTTTCTGTTAGAAGGCTTCGAAATACAGCATAACTTACACCCTCCAACATACTTGGTCACATCATCAAGCATCCGTGGCCAAAACACATGTCGCCGTAGATTAAGAAGCATTTTCTGAATGCCAAAATGCCCTTGCACACGCGAGGTATGCGCTTCCCGAATCCACTGCAACCTATCACCATCTTCCAGAATGCATAGTGATGTCCCACGATACAACAAGCCATCTCCTCCAAGTGCATACTCCCCCCTTCGACCAGCCCTCGCCTGCTCAAACACACTACCGAAGTCCCTACTGGATGCATACAGCTGTACATACTCCAAAGGAACCAAGGGCTGAATACGCGTCGCCACCAATAACGACCTTATCGGCGGACGAGATAACATATCGGCCAACTTGTTCGTCGCCCCCTTCTTGTACCTAATAATGATGTTGAAAGCCATCAAATAAGACATCCACTTCATGTGCCGTGCCTGCTGTAGCTTTGTCTGGGCATGTAAGAACTCCAACGGCTTGTGATCCGAGTGCACGACCACCTCCTTCCCTAATAAGTACACCCTCCAATGCTTAATTGCTTTATATAGTGCATAGAACTCCTTGTCGTAGGTTGGGTAGTTCGCAATAGCACCCAAAAACTTCTCAGAATGGTATTCCACCGGTTTCCCATCCTGAATCAACACTGCGCCCATCGCATAATTAGACGCGTCGGTCTCTACCTCGAAAGTCCGCTGCAAATTCGGCAATGCCAACACCGGTGCCTCCGAGATCTTTCTTTTTAGCAACTGAAAAGCCTCCTCATGCGTCCTTCCCCACTCAAACTGAACTTTAGCCTTTGTGAGGCCATGTAACGGTGCCGCATAAGTCGAAAAATGTCGAATGAACTTGTGCAAATACTGGCAATCCCCCATGAAGCTCCTCACCTCAGTCACTGTCTTCGGCGTCGGCCACTTTGTGATCACCTCCACCTTGCCTGGATCTATCCTTCGCTGGCCCTTCCCTACGATGAAGCCGAGATACACCAACTCGTCCTTCCCGAACTCGTACTTCTTCCCGTTGAACTTCAGTTGTCCGTCCTGCAACACTTCAAATACCTTCTCAACATGAACGAGATGCTCCTCCCAAGTCCTGTTGTACACCAAGATATCATCAAGGTAAACTATCACAAAATCCTCTATAAAGGGTCGCAACAAATCATTCATAAGCCTCATAAATGTAGCCGGAGCATTGCACAATCCAAACGGCATCACCAACCACTCGAACAAGCCTTGCTTGGTCTTGAACGCAGTCTTACAAGTGTCTTCCTCCCGAATCCTCACTTGATGGTAACCATACTTCAAATCTAGCTTCGTGAAAAACCTCGCTCCCTCCAACTGGTCCATAAGATCATCGATCCGCGGTAATGGGTAGCGATTCTTGATGGTTATCTTGTTGAGCGCCCGGTAATCCACGCACATGCGCCAGCCTCCATCCTTTTTGGGCACCAACAACACTGGTGACCCGCAAGGTGAACAACTCCTTGCTCAAGGCGGACAAGCACATCCTACTCAGCTGCTCTTCATACGGTCGAATGAACAATAAAACGAACTTCCTGCCCGCGTTCACCAACCTCTTAGCCTGAGTCACTATCACCAAGCTCGTCTCCTGTGGAAGAGATGTTGAACGAAAAATGAATTGCTCGCCATCCTTGTTGAACGTGTACTTTTGGGCTCGCCGATCATATACTGCGTATCTATCCCACAAATAAGGATTGCCCAAAATAACTTGGCAAACATCCAACGGAACCACGTCGCATGTGACCTCGTCAATATATGACTCATGGAGTGCAAATCTGAATGAACACTGGTTCACCACACTCAATCCCGCCTCCTTCTGAATCCACCCTAATGGATAGGGCTTCAGATGCTTCACCGTTTTCAATCCCAGCTTATGTACTAATGCCTCAGATATCAGATTTTTCTGACTCCCTGGATCTACAATAACATCCACTAAACTGGTCTTGACCTGCAATTTCAGAACAGAGAGCTGCTCCCTCGGGTCGTCATCTTCTTTGGTGGCCTGCTTCCCCGCCATAAGGTTGAGACTACTATTGGGTTCGGTCATCCCGGGAACCTCCTTCGGACCCTGTGCTATCACATACGCCTTCTTTTCCTCCTTCTTCTTCAATCCTTTTGGCTTCAGATGAGGATACTTATCCCAGCAACGATCAGCCACATGCCCTGTCTGCTTGCAGTGATTGCATGTCAATCCTGCTTTTCCCGAGTCAACCTTCTTCTTTTCATACTTAGACTGAGAGCCACCCGTCTTGCTCCCCGATGGTTTGGAATCCCCCTTTGTCTCGTTGCCCTTCTTCTACCTGCCCTCAATGGCAATGGCCTTCACGCTCGCCTCTGCGATTGTCTCTACTGAAAACAGCTTCATCTCCTTCCGGATATAATCATTCAGACCCGCCATGTACTTCATGAAGATGGGGGTATTCTGACGTTGCGATGTTTAGGACCATCGCCTGTTGCTGGAACTCCATCGTGTACTCTTGAACGGTCTGATTAAATTTTTGTCACAAGCTATACCACTTGTACCAACGCTCCTCAAGGAACCCCACTGGATAAATTTACTTCCGAAGTAGCTCCTTGAACTTGTTCCACGACGCCGCTTTCTTCTCCTGTTTGCAATAGGATTTCCACCAGGTCAACGCGTGCCCTGAAAGCTTCAATGTCGCGAACACTATTTTCTCCTTGGACGAATATCCATAGAGAGTGAAGTACATCTCCATGCGTTTGATTCAATCATCAAGCTTCTCCACATTGATACTCCCATCATAAACAGGAATCTCAACCTTGAAGTCAATCTTCAGATTCTGGTAATGATTCTTACCCCCTTGATGTCCAGCAGTCTTGACAATCTCAGTCTCCCCCTCTGAATCAGCTTTCTCGCTCTCCTCATCGGATTCGAAGAGTCCCTTCTTACCCTTCGAAGAAGATTCCTCCTTTTTGTCTCCTCCGTTGATGAGACCCACGAGTTGGGTAAGAGTCGTCCCGATCATCTCAATCTGCTTTTCCATGGCATCAAGTCTTGCTGAATTATCTGATTCAGTCATCTTCCCCTTCCTTAATTTCTGGACCCCCTCCGAGGAATTAAGGATCTCGCCAAGCTTCTTTTACTGTGAGCGAGTAAGGACCATACACAGTTCCCCCTTTCACAGGATCTAGCACTATGATACCAACTTGATACGTGTTGCCATACGAGCACTCTTGATCGCGGAATTATCAAGAGTGGGTAAAGAAGAAAACAACTGAAGAACACAAGAGTTATAATTAGGGCGAAGGAAAATACCTTCTCTAGATTATGAGAATCAATTAGATTTACAAAATCTCTCTCTCACAATCTCTCTAGATCAAAGAACAACCTCCCTGATCTCTTTTCTGATTACAATCTGAGTTCTAAACTCTAGAAAAGTCGTGTTTCTATTTATACTAAACAGAAATCCCAACTGAAGCAGGAAATAGACCCAGGCCCGGAACCGCTACGCGGTCGACCGCAGTGCCCAAGGCGGTCGACCGGTCAGAATGACGAAAACTGAAAAAAATCGATTACAGTGTTCCCGGTCGACCGCAGCACCACCATCGGTCGACCGATCTCAGTCCCGAGACATAGTCTGGGTCTGTGCACTAAGCGGTCGACCGCCGTGACCAAGCCGGTCGACGGGCCAGAGTCCAACTGTAATTCCTGCAGTTTTGACGAATCCTTCGACTTCGTCGCCTCCAATGGCCTCGTCCACGACTCCTCTACTCTATTCTCAAGATACCATGAGAATCATCTATCCTCAAGCTCCCATGAGGATCGCTAAGCTCCCGAAGAGAAGATACAGCCGTATCAGAGGAATGCTGACCTTAACCTTCTTAAAATTTTCTAGGATCTTCTCTACCTGATGGGAATTTTTTCTATGTCTGATTCTATCTAGAAAGAAAGCAATTGGTTTAAACCGATCAAAATTGAGCTCAGATTAGTGTTCGGGTTCAGGTTCATGGTTATTGGAAAGGGGTGATTGTTGAATAGAGTTATAAGAATAAGAGAGAGAGTTTGTTCAAGTTCAAGAGTTTGGCTTGGAGGTGTTCTAACTTGATTATCGACCTATTTTCCTGACTGTAGTGAATGGATTTCATTCACTTAAGCTTTCTAGGTTGAACTTGATCCAGTATCCCTAGGATTGGCCACGAGTTGACTCGAAGATTCCCCCCCTCTCTCTCTTTCTCTCTCTCTCTCTCTCTCTCTCTCTCTCTCTCTCTCTCTCTCTCTCTCTCTCTCTCTCTCTCTCACTCATAACACTAGCTAGTTGACCAAGTTGGGTTTCCATCTTAGATATAGCTTAGGTATTGAAATTGAGCATTTGTCCATTTGTTTGCATTAAGGAATTTAAACTATTTGATGTCTGAGTAGTAAACTGGTGGTCTGTGTAGAAGCTTTAATCACAATCTCAAAACCCTTTTCTAAGACACTGAGTCATTTATCATGATCAGAACTTGAAAGAATATGATATACAGATCGATGGTGAGGAGGCTGATTTGGATAAGGCAGATTTGGTTATCAAAAATTATTTTATAAATTGAAAGGAATTGTGTTTATCCTAGGAAATTGTTAGGTTGAAGTAGGAGTAAAGTTATGATTTTTAGAATAGCTTCCTTAATTTCATCCAAATTTTGGGTGATTTCTCCAATCTGGGTTATAGGTGAGGGAAAATGGATCATTCACGGGATGTTGTAATGCAGCGTTTACCTAACCTAATGGTTAATTATTTTCCAAGAGAGGATGTTTCTCTCAAACATGTGTTGGCGAAAGATAGTTATGATAATATGAGGTAGAAACTTGATTGATTTGAGCTGGATCTCGTTCTTTGATTTTTAAGGCCTCTAACTTATGCAGAACCATACCCATCTTTGCTTCAGATGCTATGTTTACCTCTAAGAAAAGACCATAAAATTTAGATTGAGGAACTAATAAAACTCTTTCATCACAGTATTTCCATTGCATGGTTTTCTCAGATAAGCTCTCTAAAAATTTTCAAGTTTCATCGGCATTTTTCTTCATGAAATCCCCTTGACACATTGATTCTAAGGAAATTTTTGAAGAATAATTTAATTCTTTATAGATGATTTGGCATAATTGCCACTTTTTTAGACCATGGTGAGGACATTGGATAAGAAAATCCTTAAACTTATAAAAATACTTTCAGAATAAATCTCTTAGGACCATCTTAAAATTCTAAATATTGTTTCTAAGCTTAATCATTTTATAGATACGGAAAAACTTATTCAGAAAACAGTAACAAACTCACCCCAAGTTGAGATAGAATTTGTGGGTAAGCTATACAGTCATTTCTTTGGTCTCAAAAAATAGTTCAACATATATTAAACAATTGGTATTATTCCTAATCCAAATTCGCGTACAACAAAATAAATTCATTTTGGAAATCTTTTTTAGAATATTAGGGAAAAGATCTAGGAAAAACAAGTTAATTAAAAATAGTTTTGTAAATAAAAAATAGGAAAAAGATCTAAGACAAGTTAAAAGTTTCTTAAAGAGAATCTAAAAGACCTCAAAGATAATGAGAAGAAGTAGAACGATAAAAGAAAAACCTAATTAAATCAAATTAAGAGCAATCTCCTTGTATTAATAACCTTTAATTTTAGGATTAAGCCTAAACTTAACTAGACCAGCTCCTAACCAATAACTCTTTAGTAAAAAAGATTTGAAATTTACTCGGTCAGTTAGCTAGGTAAGGATATACTACAGGGAGGTCAAAGACCAATTAAGTACTTCATTCCTTACGGAGCGCTTTACGTAACCTCTAAATCTTACCTTAAACACCGACGAATTCAAGTAAACTTATACCAGTTCACTTAAGGATTTTTTTTTTGTTTCTTAATGAGCTTGAATCCGTAGGGGACAACGTCTAATGAGGTTAAAAAAGACTTGGGTTTGTGTAGTAAAGAATTAGTGATTTGTGGGCTAAGAAAAGAGCAATGAAATCTCTCATCTTATCTTGATTAGAGAGTATTGCCCTTAAGAGTATTTTCAAGTGAGTGCTTAAATCAAAATGCTTAAATCACTTTGGTAAATTTCTACTATTATATTCAAAAATAATGTTTTTATTTTTAATTAATGTCAACAATCATATAAATATGAGAAAGAGAGCTTTTGTTTAAATTTATTATCTTGTTAGTCAATACCCAAGTGGAGTGTGAATTTTATTAAGGTTGACAAAAGTAAACTTCTATCAAATAAAAGCAACTATAAAATGATGCAAAAATATTTTTTTTTATTTTTAGTTAAGGTCAACAATAAAATAAATATGAGAAAGGGAGCTCTTGTTTGAATTTATTGTCTTGTTAGTCAATATCCAAGTGGAGGGGAATTTTATTTAGGTTAAAAAAGGTAAACTTTTTTAATTAGATCGTAATTGTTTCTAATTGTGAGAAACTAACTAAAGAATAAAATTGAAAATACAAGAAAGATGACTTATCTTAAGCAAATATTCAATCTTCAATATTCAATCCTCAATCTTCGATCTTCAAAGTGGTTCCTTCGGAAGAAAACACACAAATTAAACAACTAAAATAGAAAAATTCTACTTATAAGCACCTTCCCTAGCAACAACGCCAAAAACTTAATAGGAGATAAATAAAACCTAAGTTGCAAATGCACAACTATCAAGTTTTAATATAAAAGATATTAAATCCTCGAGGAAAGCATTGCAGGAAATAATCTAGATTGGTTTATAAGTTATGTGTTGTGTTGACAATTAAGAGTGATAAATGTGGTTGTGGAGAGATATGGAGAGTGGGTGTGATTATATGCAAATAAAACAAAGCTAGATTAAAAGGGGAGAAGAAATTAGAAAAATAAAAAATAAATAAAGAAGAAGCAAGAATAAAGAGGAAAATCACAAGTAAATGATGGATAAAAATAATTAGAGAAATAAGGAATCGATAGTTGAATCTACTAGTTAATTTTACTTAAAATTTATAAACTATTCTCTTTTTAACATATTTTACTTTAGATTTATTAAGCATAGGCTATCAAACAACTTAAGAAAAGTATAACCGATTAAATTATCATCTAAGTAAAATTACTATTCATGAAAAGAATAACAACTAGATATTAATTCTATAATTTATAAGTATAACCTATCAAACCACTCAAGATAAGCATAGATTATTAAATTCTTCTTTTACCAATTGGTACTCTAGTTGATTATCCTCAACATGATCATTTTAAGCATAATAAAGGAATCCACAAATTAGAAAAAAATCAAACTAGTTGTGACGCCCCTGGGTTCACACAAGGCTGCAGTCCGAGGTGAAACCAGAAATGTCAAATCTGTCATGCACCACACCATGCAATAACATGTTTCACCATCACATTTACTATCTCTCTAGTGGAATCAACAACAGGTGTAGGTACAAAGCAAGTATAAGGTTTTTCAACAAATACTTGATGAAATGATAGAACATCGAACTAACACATCTCATCAACCAAATAAACTAGAATACATAGTCAAAGTCTGAAATGAATAACAACAATCTGGAGATCTCAACATATCTCAAAGTACATGATATCTGATACAGGAAATAAGGCACACAGCCTTTACAACTCTAGAATATAAACCTCTCAAGTCTAAAAATGTCTCAAGTGGAGTACAAAATAAAATACATCTAAATAGAGGATAAATAGGCACTAGTAAGGGTCGCCCTCAACCTGCGACTCTCCGGGCTCCTGGCTCGTTACCTGAAAGGGGGAGGGACAACGAGCGTCAAAACGCTAGCGAGCAACATCACAACCAACCCCAAGGGATAGGGCTCGTTGTATAGGAAAATACAGTTAATACATAATAATATAAAATCATTTATCCTAACAACAATGGGTTTTGGTACTTAGGAAATTACAACACGAGCATAGGTACGTCGAGCGAAATAATCCAAACAAGGAAACCCTCATGTATATACCTTGTATCTCAAATTGTAAATCCCTAAATACTAAACCCAAAATCTAATACAAGAAACAATAAAGGAAACGAATACAAACCCATCTCTACCGATAAGTACTGTAATCATGTCATGGCCACAATAAGTGTCATGTCTGAAAATGATTAAGCGTCCGACCCATAGACTATATAAATTAAACGTCCAACCCATAGACTGCATGAAGTAAACGTCCAACGTATGGACCAGATGTAACCGTTGTCCAACGCATGGACCGAATATAACCGTTGTCCAACGCATGGACCGGATGTGACCATTGTCCAACGTATGGACCGAATGTGACCGTTGTCCAACGCATGGACCGGATGGTAATGCATATCCAACACGAGGATTTAATAGCAATGCATGTCCAACACGATGACTAAGTGGGAAGGGTGTCCAACACGAGGACTAAAAGGTAATGCTTGTCCAACACGAGGACTGAGTATAAGAAAGTATGCATGCCATATTCCCGTACTTACCCTACTTGTACTAACTTACTTGTGTCCGAAAGGTCATCTCACATGTATAGGTGAAATCATATTCACTGCAAATAAATACTCAATAAACCAGGCACTCCTCAAGTCCAAACATGGTAGATAGTACCCTTGAATATGTAAACACTGTATACATACATACTTATGTATATATATATATATATAGATCTGTTACGAGTCGACTCAGCAGAAAACATATGATAACAGGAAATGACTTCGTGAGTCGACTCATGGTTAGTTATGAGTCGACTCATGACTTATGGGTCTACTCGTATTTCTGACGAGTCGACTCAGCAGATACTTAAGGCAACGTAACAAGGCTTCGTGAGTCGACTCATGACAGTCATGAGTCGATTCAACCTGATGAGTCGACTCGTGATGAGTCGTGAGTCGACTTACGGGCTGAAATCTGCATATATCACAACTGCAACTCGTCCATCTCGATCCATACTTCCACTATACTGATCTACACCTCCCTAACTATCAATTCTAAACTATGAGGCAGTGAAAGAATTCATACATAGCATGAGAAATGATTACTTGCATGTTAAACCTAACATTTAACCCCTAAACATGAAAAAGAGCATTTAATCAAAATAAAACTCATATTTTCATTTCTTTAAATAAATTCCCAGATCTGGGTTTTCATCAAAAACTTGTTGGTGGAAGTTTAAAAATCTGAAACATATGATCTTTAGCATTTACACTAATAAGAACATCGTTTTATATTTGAAAATATGTCTTAGGCTCAATAAAACTCATGAAAAACGTTTATAAATTCATAAAAGCATGGGAGAGAGATTGGGCGAGATGTTACTCGCCTCAGATGTGATGAAGAACGATTCCCTTCGCTGAAATCCAAAAGAAACTGCTGAAAAATCCTTTGGAACGTCCCAAAATCACCAAGAACACCTAGGGTTTGTGAGAGGAGAGAGAGGGACTAGGGTTTCTGGGGAGAACTGATGAATTGAAGTGTTTTCGGGTAGAGGAGCATATATATAAACAGTCAAACCCGACCCGATACCCCAAACTGACCCGAACCGTAAAATTGGAAAACCCTCGATGAGTCGACTCATGCTCAGTCGTGAGTCGACTCATGACTCATGGCTTATGGGTCGACTCATAATATAATGAGTCGACTCAGCAGAGACTTATGACAACGGGAGATGATATCATGAGTCGACTCATGACAGTCATGGGTCGACTCATGAGCTGAAAACTGAGTTCTTTGACTCTGATGCCTATGATTTGCAAATTTGCAAACTCAACCTCATAACTAATGCATATATACATTCTCATAAGCTCAAAAATGCTAGATTTCATGCACAACCATGCCATGAAGATATTTTTCACATATTGAATATTGCGTTTCACTAATATCCACATATATGAATTATCAAAATCAACGAGGTCTTACACTAGTTTTATACAACTCTAGAATTCCTACAAGATTTTAACTCCACATTATTAAAATTAAAGAGAATAAAAAAATCTAAACTAGAGAGTATGAAAGAAAGAAAGTAAAATACAAGAAAAATAAAAACTAGCTATAAAAGTAAGAATAAGAACAAACAAATAAGATCTAAACTTTGAACATAAAAATAAATCTAACTACAAAAAGAAAATACAAGAAAATAAATCTATATTACTAAATAAAAATTCAAGAAAATAATATAAAAATAAAAACATGAAAGTAAATCTATTCTACAACGCATCAAAATAAAACTAATCTACCAAAAGAAAATAAAATCTTAAGACATGAATATCTAAGCAAAAATAAAAGAAAAAAAGAAAAATTATATTGCAAGAGGGTTCTAGCCCCTTGAAGGAAAATCTTCATTTTCATCTTCATCAACAAATAAAGAGAAGAAAAAAATATGAAGAGGTAAAAAATTCTTTTATTAATTACAACAAAGTTATAATTTTGGAAGGTCTTCTCAATTAAGAATAACGCTCCTCTCCAAATGGAGTTTTCATAAAATATTTCACACTCAAACCCCTCAGAATCTACCCTATTTAGCTGATAGCAATGAATGAGAACCCTTAGGTTATGCTTGGAGAACAAGGATTAAATCAAGGCCAGAAAATTGGTTTTATCGCGAACCAATCAGTTGCTTGACCGATTGGCCAATCGGTTGGTCAAGCAATTGATTTGTAATAAATGTGATTTTTTGTTGATTTCTTGACCTGATTTCTTCATGGATTTTTAAGCTTTCTTGGTCCTTCTTTTTTCTTCTTATTTGTGCTTCAATAAATGGTTGAAAATTAGGTAATTGAATTCTTTGTGCTTTTATTCATTAATACATCATTAACCTGTAAATTAAGATAAAACATGTTACTAGTGACATATTTATTTAAATAAAATAGATAATAAGGGTATAAACATGTAATAAATATATGACTATCAAATCCCTTGGATACGACCACCATTCTATGGAAATTCTTGCCCCCGATCACCATTTTGTTGATATCCTTTCCCTCGACTCCCAACCTGTGAAGACCCAATGCCCCCTAAGCTTTGCAATTTCTTGATTCTTGACCAACTCCTTGACATCGAGAGCAAACTTTCCCTAGCCATATGATTGATAGAATAACACCAAAAGCACAAATTCTTTTGATGAGCAAACTGCACCGAGAGCTCGGATCTAGTGTTTTGAGTGGAAAAGGGCTTGTTTTCTAGAGGCAGCAATGAACTAGACTTAAGGTTTTATTCCTAACTACTAAAACTCAATCCTTGTTCTCAAAGATCCACCGTTAATTCCTCCCACAGTCAACACGAAGGATCAATTCTATCCACTCCATTCAATTGTGGGCACAAATCTCTAATCCTAGACACTCTCACTCACACATGGAATTAAGAAAGAAGTCCACGAATCATGAGCAACCAAAGTGAGACGAGATTAAGCTCCAACATGGTTGAATTGGGCTGAGAGAAGATGTGCTCACCTTGAGCATCTTCATTAAGATGTTGATTGGTAGAAATTAATTTGATAAGAGGAAGAAGCCCTAGGATCGAGTCGTCATACCCTTAGGTTTTCTTGAATTTTTTATTAAAAATTTTCCACAATTTCAATCAATTGTAATTTGAAGTAGGCGTTAAATTGTTCATTAGAAAAAACCAATTAAGAATCAATTTGTAGTTATCGACAGGCTCCTTTCCTCCAACAGCTTATTATTATGGGCTATGCTAAACCTTCAAACCTTCCACCAGGATTGAAGAAGCGGGTTTGATAGAACCAGCAGGAGCTTCTATTACCCTAACTGCTGATGTTCCAAAAAACAACTTCTTCGAGAGCAAGCCCTTTTGAATTCTGATTCACTTCCTAACAGAACAGGGCATTTCCTAAACCACCCGTTCTTCCAGCAAGAGCTCCAAGGCAAAAGTTATTGAAGTGATTATCCCCAAAGCAAATGAAACACCGGCTGATATGCCATTTGACACCTGAAATGATTGACCTATGGATCTCACTGCACTGACCATAGTAAACTTCTCCTCATTGTACCGAAACGGAGATCTAATTTAAACGACCAGGTACAACATCACAATAATTGACACCTAAAGAAGGTGCAGCCCGACCGACTATGAGGTACATCAGCAGGTGTTACAATCATACCTAGATGAGTTTCGGCTGCAACCGTCCACCCAATCAAGTGCAAAAAAACACAGTGGAATCACACAACGCACGCTGCTTGTGTGCTTCCTGCCTATGAGGAAAGAAAGATGAGCGACAAGGTTAAGATTTGACGTATTGTTTGCTGCATGGGAGCTGATTACCCAAGAAACCCCACATTTAACAAATCCTCCCAAATCCTCTCCATCTTTGACAACATGCAAGAGAATTCTCAGTTGGCATCACAATTTATGTTTGCAAAACCCAGTAACCTAATGAAAAACTTCTTCATTGGATAACTAATCTGTGAAATTTAGATGACAAACTTCTTAGGTAAAAAAATCTGCAGATTTCACCCATGTCCGAGAAAACAAACATGCCCTCGTGAAAGCAATTACAAGAATACTAATTGTCTTCTTCTAGATTGATCCAATGGATCATTATCCTTTTTTCGGAGACCAGTATCCTCTTCAATTATGTGGTAAGAGGAGAACATATCATTACTCCAATCCCCCTATCTATGAGCTCCCCTTTACTATGTGCACAAATGAGGAGATTTCTCCCCCCCTTTGTCACCATCAAAATGGGGTAAAAAATAAACAAAAATGCATGTGAAATGCAACTAAACAAGCAAGCAAATATAACTTTCACATAGTGCATAAGCCCAAACCATTTCTTATGCGATAAAAATCATCTTCACCAAGAGGCTTGGTAAATATATCCGCTAATTGAGATTTTGTGTTAACAAACACAAGGGATACATCTTGTCTCTCTACATGATCGCGTAATATCCGCTAATTGAGATTTTGTGTTAACAAACACAAGGGATACATCTTGTCTCTCTACATGATCGCGTAGGAAATGATAGCGCACATCAATATGCTTGGTTCTAAAATGCAAAACCGAATTTTTTGAAATATTGATAGCACTAGTTTTATCACAAAAGATTTTTATATTTTCAAAAATCAAATCATAATCAACTAAGCTTTGTTTTATCCACAAAACTTGGGCACAACATAAGCCGACGATAATGTATTCCGCTTCCGTAGTGGACAATGTAACACAATTTTGTTTCTTGGAAGCCCAAGAAATAAGAGAATTTCCCAAGAATTGGCATGTTCCACTCGTACTCTTGCGATCTACCTTACATCCGGCAAAGTCGGCATCACAAAAACCATATAAATCAAGAGAGGTGCTCTTTGGATAAAATAAACCAAGATCAATAGTTCCATGCACATATTTAATAATTCTCTTAACGACAATCAAATGAGATGCTTTAGGAGAAGCTTGAACATGCACATGCACACACACTAAACATGATATTGGGTCCACTAGCGGTGAGATAAAGAAGACTACCTATCATGCCTCGGTATAGTTTTTGGTCCACATCTTCACCACTATCATCCGCATCAAGCTTGACACTTGTACTCATGGGAGTTGGTGCATGCTTAGAATTCTCCTGTGTGTGTGTGTGTGTGTGTGTGTGTGTGTGTGTATACATGTTTTGGTTTTATAGTTTTCAAGTTTATACAAAAATAATTTTGTGAAAATATTGTTTTATTAGTTTATAGACTTCAACATCACTTTATACATTATCTATCAAGTCTATAAAAACATTTCACAAAGTTTCAAAAGTTGGTTTATGTCCAATGTCAAAAACAAATATTTTCATTTACATGTTTTGGACTATTTTGTAAAATGAAGAGATTTATTATCATGTCTACAAGCATTTCCCAAAGTTTTATATTTCTTTGATTTTATTTGCTATTTTTAAAGGTAGTTTGAAAATCAGATTTCTATTTCAAAACAGCCTGATAACTTGTTATCAGTCGACTGGTTAGTCGACTGATGAGTCGACTAAAGAAATTGCCTGGAATGTCAAAAAGTTTTTGTTTTGTTTTGGTCGACTGACCAGTCGATGGATAAGATCATCAGTCGACTGATTAGGTCCGTCAGTAGACTGATGAGCTGGAAAGCATCTCTAACGGTTAGCTCATCAGTCGACTGATGAAAGCCGTCAATCAACTGATACAGTAACGACTAGTTTTTTTTAGTCTTTTTCAGATTTGGGTTTTTGATCTTTTTCCTTGTTTTCTCTTTCCTTTGGGGTTCTTATAAATACCTCCACATATCATCAGTTCTAAAAAATAGAGAAGGTTTTTAAACAAGTTTAAGAGTGTTTTAACAAGGGATTGTGTTTTGGTTTAAGTTTATTTTAAAAGCTTTTAAGCATTTGAGAGTTTGTTTTGTGAAGATAATTTCACAAGAGCTTGAGAAAGATCATCCGTTGGTGTTTGAGCTTGAACTCTTCTCCCTCTCTCTCTTGATCTATAGAGAAGTTTTTCTTGACTCAATTCTAATATTTTTTATGTTTGATCTTAATTTCGTAAGCTAGATTTTATATTGAGTTTAATTGTTTTTATTGAATCTCTTTGTTCACACACAACCATTGAGTTTATAGTATTTACATTCATAGTATAATTTAGGTTGTGGGTTTGTGACTTAGAGTGTGAGCTTACATTGAGTTCTCACCCATATTAGAGAACAGTTTGTTGTATCGAGCTTCATTATGAGTTGCATATTATATTATACTTGGACACCGAGAGAAGTGGTTGGTAAGAGACGAGGTCGGTTTCAAGAGGAGTGGGGTCAGTAGTAAAGCCTAGTGAGAGGTGGTAATTCTGAACACTTGAGGAAGGTGACACGGGCTAGTCCAATACTTAGAGGGTGTGAAGTGTAATTGTAAGTTTGTAAGTGGTAAAGTTTTCAATAAACTAGAAAACCGATTATTATATTGAGCCTAATTGTGATGATTCACTTTGTATTACACTAGTACACCAAGAGGAGTGTGTGGTGAGAGACGGGGTCATCCCAAGAGGAGTGGGGTAGGTGGTAATGCCCAAAGAGAGATTGTAATTCCTAACACTTGAGGGAGACACAGGATAGAGACCAACACTTGTGGTGGTAATTAGTATAGTTATATTATGAATGATTGTGAACGTTGATCGGTGAGTGTTGAAAACCGACATTGTGAGGTATAAACGTTTTTCGGGTAAGCGTAGAATACCCAGTGTGATAGTGGAGATCTCCTTGACGTGAGAAGCGGAGACGTAGGTCGTGGGGATCGAACTCTGTGAACATATCATTTGTTTGTGATTGTATTGGTGTACTTTTACATTCGTGCTTATTATTTATTTTGCCTTTGTCAATTGCTCATTGTTTATATTGCCCGCTATCTAGTTTAGTTTGTTCACCCTTGTGTTAACTTGTATATCCTTGCACATATATTGTTCATATCTTATTTTCTAGGATGTATTTGTTAATTAGTTTTTAATTGGCATAAATCAGATTAGATTAGCATAAACTCTATTCACCCCCCTCTAGGGTTCTTTCCTAGTGGCATTAGGGTGCTTTCAATTGGTATCAGAGCTTGGTGCTCTTTGATTTAAGGTTTAATCATCTTGAGTTAAAGATCCATGTTATCTTTTTGTGCTAATCTAATTTTGAGATTAGTTGTATCTTGCTTGCACATTTTTTAATTATGGATATGCATTTTGCACATTGTTTAGGCTATGATCCTAGTATTGCTCCTAAATTCAATGTCTTCCACTATGACAAATGGTGTTCTAGATTTAATATATCTGTTAGATCTAAACATTTCGATTTATGGGAAGTTATTAAAAATGCTTATATTGTACCCACTTTGAAGAAATCTAAGTGGAGTAAAAATGATCATAAAATGTTTACGATGAATAAGCTATTGTTAAAATTTTTGCGTAACGCTTTTGATTCATCTTTTTCTAACAAGCTTGATTCGTTTGATAGTGCTGGTAAATTATGGAAATTCATAGAAGCACATAAAGGGAACTTGGAGGCGATCCGACGAGCTTTGGCGGCTTCCTCTTCAAGTTCTATTGGAGAATCATCATCATGCACACGGTCACTAGGCGATAGGCCTAGTTTGGTAAACGATTCGAAATCTGATAGTGATATATCCATTAATGAACTCACTTGTGCATATGATATATTAATACATACCTACACTAAGTTGCATAATAATTTTATTAATCTTAAAAGAAAGCATGTTGCATTAAAATCCGATCATGAGGAGCTAGTGTCCAAATTTAAGGACATTGCAAAAGAAAATACTATGCTTAAAGAAAACAATGACTTGTTAAATTTGGAAAATAAAAAATTGACCCCATTTATTTCTAACATATCTCATGAAAAAGATAATGCCATATTAGAAGTAGAGAACATGAAAAATAATACTGCTTCTTTTATAAATGACTATTTATGTTTTACTTCTAATGTTAATGCTAATATGCCTAATGATGAGTTGAACAATGTTAAAAATCGTATTTCTTTTTTAGATTCAACTCTAACTATATGCATTAACAACCATAAGATGCTTGTGAATATGTGTGCTAAGTCTAGCGAAAATAAGTCAAAATCATCCACTCACTATACACATATGTATAGCAAAATTTACAAATGCTCTATTTGGGGCCAAAAAGACCATCTTTCTAAATTTTGCTATGATACACGTAAACCCACAAAATCTATTATTCCTTGTGCATCCCATCAAGTTTCATCTTTATGTACACATACACATTCACATGCTCATACTCAGAAAGTTTATCATAAGCATGCTAATGTGTTTAAATATGATTTTTGTGATAGATTTGGCCATTTGGCAAAGTTTTACTTTGATTTGAGAAAATATTCAAACTTGCCAAAATTTTTAAAAAAACCACATTTGTTTAACAATATTTCTCATTTGTAAAATAATTTTAAAAGACCATCTATGTTTGCAAATGGTTCCTGTTCACTTACACATGGTCATCATAAACAAATGCATCCTTTTCATTGCACTTATTGCAATCGAATGAGTCATTTGAGTAATTATTGCTATGAAAAATCTCGTGCACTAAATGCGCCCAAACAAGATCATTACTGTAGGGCTTTGAGCTTAAATGACAGGGGTCATGTCCCTAAAATATTTATTTGGGTTGAAACTAGCTTAAAAGGTTGATATGGTTGCCTCTCTTATTTTTTGAAAATCGATGATGGTTTGGTTTTATTTTCTTATATGATTTACTTGTGATTTTATTGGTTGATTTGTTTTCATTTGAAAACTTTTTGCATGATTCTCATATTTTCTTACTTTTGATTTCACAAATTGTTTTTGATTAAGTTTTGTTCTAAAACTAATGCTTTGAGACACAACTTTTTTTAATGACATATCTACATGTGTTCTCATTGTATTTTTGGTATGTGAGTTTTGCCTAGCATGTTTTCATATATGTTTGCTCACATATTTTCCTTAGTATTCATTGCATATATTCATTAAGGTATTTTGATAGGGGGAAATTTTCCCTATATTTGTTTTTTATACTCACCGTGGTTATTTGTAGGGGGAGCTTTCGCTCTCTTCATTCTTTTAGTTTCCCCTTTTTGATGTTGTCAAAGGGGGAGAAACATTGTGAGTATGTATTTCTTGTTTATATGCATGATAGTTATAATTTATATATTCTTTTTCTTTCATGCATATATATCTTTTTGTAAATTGTTTGTCATCATCGAAAAGGGGGAGATTGTTGGATCCTTTTGTTTTGATGATGATTTACAAATAATTTACATCTAATGTTGTTTGTCTAGTGTTTGTGTTTTGTATCTATTCTAAGTAAATAATAAGTTAGAGGATGGATGGAATCGAGCCTCAATGATCATATCCAATGGAGGTTAGCGGAATTGTGGTATGAAACCTTGTAATTCAAGTTGAAGATCAAAGTTCAAGCTTCATCCGTAAGTGTACCAATATAGAGCTTCGTTGAAGATCACAAGCTTGAATATATTTAGTTTAGGTTTATATTATGTGTGTTAAGTACTCTAAGCTCAATCATAAACACACACATTTTATTGGTTATATATATATAAATTCAAGTTGAAGATCAAAGTTCAAGCTTCATCCGTAAGTGTACCAATATAGAGCTTCGTTGAAGATCACAAGCTTGAATATATTTAGTTTAGGTTTATATTATGTGTGTTAAGTACTCTAAGCTCAATCATAAACACACACATTTTATTGTATATATATATATACATATATATATATATATATATATATATATATGTTTTGGTTTTATAGTTTTCAAGTTTATACAAAAATGATTTTGTGTAAATATTATTTTATTAGTTTATAGACTTCAACATCACTTTATACATACTTTATCAAGTCTATAAAAATATTTCACAAAGTTTTAAAAGTTTGTTTATGTCCAATGTTAAAAACAAGTGTTTTTCATTTACATGTTTTGGACTATTTTGTAAAACAAAGAGATTTATCATTTGGGAGGTGCTTAATTTTACAAGAGCTTGAGGAAGATCTTCCCTTGGTGTTTGAGCTTCAACTCTTCTCCCTCTCTCTCGTGATCTATAGAGAAGTTTTTCTTAAACTCAATTATAGTATTTTATATGTTTGATTTTAATTTCGTAAGTTAGATTTCATATTGAGTTTAATTGTTTTTTTTAATCTCTTTGTTCACACATAACCATTTAGCTTATTGTATTTATATTCATAGTATAATTTGGGTTGTGGGTTTGTGACTTAGAGTGTGAGCTTACATTGAGTTCTCATCCATATTAGAGAACATTTTGTTGTATTGAGCTTCATTTTGAGTTGCACATTGTATTATACTTGGACACCAAGAGAAGTAGTTGGTAAGAGACGGGATCGGTTCTAAGAGGAGTAGGGTCGATAGTAAAGCCTAGAGAGAGGTGGTAATTCCGAACACTTGAGGAAGGTGACACATGTTAGGCCAATACTTAGAGGGTGTGAAGTAAAATTGCAAGTGTGTAAGTTGTAAAGTTTTCGATGAACCAGAAAACCGAATGTTGTACTGAGCCTAATTATGAGGATTCACTTTGTATTACACTAGTACACCAAGAGGAGTGTGTGGTGAGAGACGAGGTCATCCCAAGAGGAGTGGGGTAGATGGTAATGCCCAGAGAAAGGTTGTAATTCCTAACACTTGAAGGAGACACATGATAGAGACCGACACTTAAGGTGGCAGTTAGTGTAGTTATATTGTGAATGATTGTGAACGTTGATCGGTGAGTGTTGAAAAACGACATTGTGAGGTGTAAACGTTTTTTGGGTAAGCATAGAATATCTGGTGTGATAGTGGAGATCTTCTTAAGGTGAGGAGCAGAGACGTAGGTCGTGGGGACCGAACTCCGTGAACATATCATTTGTTTGTGATTGCATTGGTGTACTTTTATATTCGTGCTTATTATTCATATTGCCTTTGTCAATTGCTTATTTTTTATATTGCACACTATCTAGTTTAGTTTGTTCACCCTTGTGTTAACTTGTATATCCTTACACACATATTGTTCATATCTCATTTGCTAGGATATATTTGTTAATTAGTTTTTAATTTGGCATAAATCAGATTAGATTAGTATAAACCCTATTCACCCCCCTCTAGGGTTCTTTCCTAGTAGCATTAAGATACTTTCATAAAAGCTTTCGATCAGTATAAACTCGCTCAAGACGATGATGGTTTTTAGCCAGTTGATCGTGGATGAAGACGTGGTGTAGGACTTTCTGTCCAATCATCATCTCCTATGAACCGATATATTGAACCGGTTTTTTAGAAGAGACAAAGCGTTATGGATAGAATGAGTGGCGCTTCATTAAATTTATTAGCGTCGAATAATGTGCAGAAGCGGCGGTTGGTATTTCGAGCAATCCGTTTCAGATTCTCAAAGTGGATCTTTCTTGGTGGCTTCAAGATTGTGCCTCTTGAGTTCTTCTGCATGCTTTTTTGGAGGCTCCACAAATATCCTAGGGGCTGAGAGGATTTTCTCATAGACTTTTCATCTTCAAAATCGTTGGATTTTGTAAAGAAGGAACTTTTCCATGGCTTCTCCAGCTCCCGCTTCTAGCCATCACGAAGAAAAGCTTGTCATACTTCCACGTCTGCGTTCAAGGATCCTTAGGGATCAGTTAAAATAGGCGTGCGAGAGGTTCGATATTCCTCGAGCCATAACACTTGAGGATCCCAAGCTGACAGGGTCTGTATATAATCATGGTGAGGGGCGAGTGCCGTTGTACTTAGTACATCTGGAGCAGGGTCTGCGGCTGCCTCTTCATCTGTCAGGGGAGTACATGCAGCTCTGGGGGTTCCTCCCATGCAGTTTTATCCGAATGCAGTAGGGGCTTTGGTGGCCTTCATGATCATTTGCTACCGAATAAGGGTACGGCCTAGCATGAAAGTGTTGGGTCATTTGTTGAGTGTGGGATTGACTGAAGGGGACCCGTACTATTTTTATCATATTAATGATAATTTCAAGCTCTCCATGGATTTTCCTGAATTAAAGGAGGATTAGAGGGAGCATTTTGTGTAGGCTTATGGAGCTGATGATAGTTTTTCCTGCTCGACCTAGCCAACAACAAATTTGGACGCCCTAATTCTAGCTACCCATAGTAGTCTGGAGAAGGTGGCCCTGGAGAAGATCCGTTCTTATGTCAGGCCTTTGGACATGGAGGACTTGGTGGAGGACATGTCCATGATCTTGTCTTTCACTAGCTTCACGGTTAGGGCGAGCTCTCATATTCCTCCGTCAGTGGAGGTATGTAACAGGAGGCTTGAGGCCAAGAGGGAAAGCTCTGCTATGGAGTCTCAAAAGTGATTAAGGGGGGCCCTTGATGTGGAGGGGGATTCTGATAGAAGGCCCTTCGTAATCGAGGTTGCTCCCTCTTCTAGTGGGACGAGGGATACGAGAAGGTACTTGGCCGACTCTGTGCATGTAGGGTTTTCTAAGGAATCATCCCCGAGACCTGGACCATCTCGTCGGCCCAGCAAAGAGCTTCTTGCTCTGGTTGATGAGGTGGATTATGCAGACGAGTCCTTTCCTGGTCCTGGCGGTGACGCTGGTGAGGGAAATCTGAAGGAAATGTCAAGCAACAACATTCATCAAGCTTTTCAAGCCTGTCAGGCCCAAGGGGTTTCATTATAGCTGGCTCTATTCCGTCGACTCAAACACATGCTCTCCGTAGAGAGATCAGCCAGGGAAGAGGCAGAGAGATAGGCTGTTGCCTTAGGGGTTGAACTGGCTGAGACAGAGCGGTTGCTAGGTGCTACCAGACCATCAGCTCCAGACAGTCCAGGATTATCCAGGGACTGGAACAAGAAAGTGGTATGCTCTAAGGTCGCCGCTGGCGACTCCCTTTGGCCGATTCTTCTTTTTTTTTTTTTCTTTTTTCTGGCGGTAGCCAGGCGAAGCGACCAGCCCTTCTTCTGACTTGGCGTCGAGGGCATTAGAAGATATCCTGCCCCCCCCCCCCCCCCCTCTTTTTTTTTGGAAGAATATAGAGGACAATTTAATGAAAACTTTTTGAATGAAAGAACAATTTTTGCTTTTATGCCTAAGCATTTGGCTCAAGTTTTGTAGTTTGAGTAAATTAATTGCATAATGTCGATCCATATGTAGAAGACTGCAATTAGTTTACTTTGAATGCTCTATGCTTGGTTAAGCAATCTGATCGACAACTTGTTTATTTTATGTCGATGGATTGTCATGCTTGCTTGAATCATACCTTAGTGCAAGTGGTTACAAGACTTGTTGATTAGACAACAATTCGTAGGTTGTGTCTAGGTCTTATGTTGACGTCAAGGTCTTCAAATTTCCCCTAAGGCCGAGAGGCGACTGTGGGAGTCGGCCAAAGGGTTATGCCTTGGGTTTATGTAAAACCCCAAAAATTTGAATATTTATAATAAATAATAAATATGTTGTATTATAAAAAATAATATTTATTAATATTTAAGTATGCTAGGAATTGATTTGAGATCAATTCAATGTATATATGTGAATATAGAATTGAAATCATGCACACGTGCATGGGCCTGAATCTGAGAAAAACGACTAGTTAAAAGTATATGTATTTTACACATTGAACCAGTTGGAATCTAAAAAACTTAAAAGACAAAAGTTGTAGGTATATTTTATATCTTTCCAACAAATCTTATATGACCTCATTCCGAGGTCGGACGTGAAAGTTATGATCAAAATACCAAAGGTTATTTTCCTAGTCAGACTAGGTTTCCTGGTTCGGGTCAAACAGGTTTGTTTCGCGTTTGCCTCTATAAATACCTATGTTTTCATGAAAATTCTTCTATTTTATCATATCTATGAACCCTAACAGCCACCCTCTCCCCTTAAAAGCCCTAGATATTTTTTTATGAATTTTGAGAGCTTTGTGGAGCACAATACCGACACAAGGGCGAGATCTTTGTGACAAGGGAGAACGGGTTGTTTATGCTTGTGGATTACTTGTTGTTCATTTTAGAGGCTTAGAACATGGTTTGAGGCAATCTTATCTTCATCCAAAACCCATCTCCATAGTTAAATAACTAGTGTAGATGATTAATATGATGTTGAATATGTGTTTTCATGCTAGTTAAATAACTAGTGTAGATGATTAATATGATGTTGAATATGTGTTTTCATGCTTTAATTTTAACCTGAGGTGTTAAAAGTCAGATTTTTGATAATAAATCTTAAACCAATGCTAGATTAGTAATCTTTTCTTGCTATTTATGATAGTATCGTGATCATGATCATTAGGGTCATTCATAATTTTATTTATATATGAGAAATTTAAGTGATGTACTAAATATATATTTTCTGCAGAAAACTACAGCACTTATATAATATTTAATTGATATTTTAATATAGTAAAAAATTTCAAATTTAACCAATCTAGTTCCAAATGAAAGATATATATATATCTAGTTTCTAAAACAGAAAACCATTCTTAAAAAGAGTTTATATAGAGAAAGATATGTTATGTTAACTAACAATATGTCCTGCAGAAAAACTGCTGCATATGTATAATGTTGAACAAGATATTAGGGATAAAAATAAACTCCAAACTGAACCAATCTTATGCCATTTGAAATATGTGTGAATCTAGTTTTCAAAACAGAAAACCATTTGTAAAAATAGTATTTCTAGAGAAAGATATGCTCGTTTTACTAACAGATGTCCTATCTATTTTCCTGCTCATTTTGTGGAGCTGTGTTGCGCCGTTTTGAGATGTGTTCGCAGAGTTTTGAGCCGCTTGATGTTACACGTATCGTCATGAATATGTTGTGTTACACATTTAAGAATCCTAAGAGGATTATGATGAGTTTTGATTTGATCATATTTAAATTAGATATTGTTCATACACAGGTTGGATGTCCTTGATGAGCACAGCTCAGTACTATATGGAATAGTGCGTCGACATACCAGATATACACGGTTGATACAAAAGGTGAATGTTGTTGATGTGTGACGCCCCTGGGTTCACACAAGGCTACAGTCCAAGGTAAAACCAAGAATGTTAAACCTACCATGCACCACACCGTACAATAACATGTTTCACCATCACAATTAACATCTACCTAGTAGAGTCAACAATAGGTGTAGGTACAAAAGCAAGTAAAAGAAAGTACAAGAAATAACTGATGAAGTGATAGTGATCACATAAGTATCTCATCATCCAACATACAGAAATACATAGTCAATGTCTGAATAGATAACTGGAATACTCAACAAGTCCCAAATACAAGTATCTGACAAGAGGAAATAAGGCACACAGCCTTTACAACTTCTAGAATAAAACTCTCAAATACCTAAACAAAAGTCTACTGTGGAACTCCAAAAGACAATATAACTAAGTAAACAGCTGAAGCTAAAATGCCTCGCCATCAACCTGCGGCTCTCCGGGCTCCTGGCTCGTTACCTAAAAGGGGGAGGGACAACGAGCGTCAAAGCGCTAGCGAGCAACATCACAACCAACCTTAAGGGAGCAGGGCTCGTTGTATAAGAAAATACAGATAATACATAATAGGTCAAAAATCATTGATCTTACTAAAGAGGATTTTGGTATTTAGAAATTTACAACACGAGCATAGGTACGTCGAGCGAAATAATCCAAACAAGGAAACCCTCATGTATATACCTTGTATCTCAAATTGTAAATCCCTAAATACCAAACCCGCGGTACTAGTACAGGAACAATAATAAAAGAAAAACAACAAAACTTAGCGCATAAGTACAGTGCCATGTCATAGCCTACATGCATATCATGTTATTACTTACATAAGTATCATGTCATAATCTACATAAATGTTATGTCATAAACTCCTGTGAGAAAGTCATATACAGGGTTAAGGAATATGTCCGATACAGGAACTAGGTACTGTGGTTTCTAAACACATGGAATAAGTGGTAAATGTCCAACACGAGGACTGAAGTGGATTATAGTCCAACACGAGGACTTCTATGGATTATAGTCCAATACGAGGACTATGCAACAATGGAAAGTATATGCGGAAAGATATACCAAATCTAAACTCACACGCATCTCGGTTTACATGTCTTTACTTGTGTCAAAGGTCAACCCACATGCACAGATAAGTCATTAACATGGTAAACTAGTGTTAGGTCATCGAGGCGACCCGAAAAGCAACTCAAACAGATCAAGAATCTGTAAAACATCTCATCAGTCGACTGAGTCATCGAGGCGACCCGAAAAGCAACTCAAACAGATCAAGAATCTGTAAAACATCTCATCAGTCGACTGATGTGTCGACTGAGAATCTGTAAAACATCTCATCAGTCGACTGATGTGTCGACTGATGACATCAGTCGACTCATATGTCGACCAAAAAGCTCAGGCAGCACAGCCTCAGCTCACCAGTCGACTGACTTGTCGACTGAGGTACTGAGAAAGCACAATCAACCCATCAGTCGACTGATGACTGAAATTTCAGCCTGTCGGTTGACTGATCAGTCGACCGATGGACTGCAGAAACTCTGCACAGGTTGTTATTCACCCAAAAGTTGATCTAAACTCATCCCCATCAATCCCAAGCATGAAAAATACTGATATCAACATATATGTACCAAACTAGAATGAAAGATCTACATGTAAACATTTATCAAAAACCTTAAACACATAAAAAAAACATGTTTGATACGTTTTGAAATCAATAAATCATGAAATAACTCTTATCAAACGTTTTCAGATCTAGATCTCTTTAATAAAACTTTGATGATCTTTTTATAAACTGAGAAGCTCAATACTTCACATCATATACCATAAAGATTTATTCTTTGTACTAAAAATACGTTTTTGGCTCAATAAAAACTCATTAAACTTAATAAATTCTTGTAAAACAAAAGGGACAAAGTTGGGCGAGATGTTACTCGCCTCTGAGGTGATGAACAACTCCTGGATCTGAGAGAGAGAGGTTCCCCTTCGCTGCAACGAGAAGATTTCGACGAAAATCCTCAAAGTTCTTCCCCAAATCACCAAGAATAAAGCTAGGGTTTTAGATAGGGGAGAAGGGCTAGGGTTTTCTCTGATCTGAAGATGAGAGGGGATGATTTCGGGTGAAGGAGAATATATATGAAAAGCTAAACCCGACCCAAACCCGAACCAAAACAAAACAGACTCGAAACCTGTAAAAATTGGAAATCAGCGTATCAGTCGACTGTTGTGTCGACTGATACCGTCAGTCGACTGATGTGTCGACCGATCTGGAAAATTTTAGTTTTTGTGCATGTTTTGCTTATTTACAAAACCAACGCACAAAACTCTACACCCATATTCTCATATCATCTCAAATAACTTGTTATCATGTACATCAATGACCTCAAGCTATTTATCATGAAAGAATTAATTATTTACTAATAATTCACATATATTCATATAAAAAAATACGGGGTTCTACATTCTTCCCCCCTTAGAAGAATTTCGTCCTCGAAATTCGGAAACCATATACATCTCACCCCATGAACTTCCAGATAAACATATAGAGATATTTATACTTAACGATCTAAAATGGTAATATTCCCGCTCAAACCCTAATCTAGTGAAACTAGTACATCGGGTGAAAAATCCAAACAAGGAACCCCCCATATATATACCATGTGTTCTGAAAGATTAAGAATTAAGCGCGAACATTCCCATTCTAGTGTTAAATGTAAATATAACCAAAGATATAAATATCATACAAGATACACATAATAAAAATTTAAATTTACCTGTTCAAACAGGTGTGGGTAGTCGCGACGTAAATCCTCTTCGCACTCCCAAGAAATCTCCTTAATGCCTCCTCGGTTCCACTGAACTTTCACCAAGGGAATTACTTTGTTTCTAAGTCTCTTGTCCTCTCTGGCAAGAATACGAACCGGAATCTCGACAGTAGTCAAATCCTACTGAAGCTCAATCTCTGGTGTATCCAATACTCGCTGCTGCTCCTCATCATGCAAGTGTTTCTTGAGCATAGAAACATGAAATACATTGTGTATACTAGACATCAATGTTGGAAGATCTAGTCTGTATGACACAACTCCTATGCGCTCCAAAATCTGGAATGGTCCAATATATCTCGGCGCAAGCTTCCCCCGTCGTCCGAATCGCTGCACGCCCTTCATAGGCGATACCTTCAACGTAACTGAATCCCCAACCTGAAACTCTAAGGGTCTTCGCCTCTTATCTGCATAGCTCTTCTGTCGACTCTGAGCGGCTAGGATCCGCTCCCTGATCAATGATACCTTCTCGGTAGTCGGTCTTACCAGCTCCGGTCCAAGCACCAAGCTATCCTCCGGCTCTGCCCAACATATCGGTGATCTACAGGGTCTCCCGTACAATGCCTCATAAGGAGCCATGCCGATTGTCGCTTGATAACTATTGTTATAAGCGAACTCTATCAATGGAATGTGATCCTCCCAGCTGCCTTGAAAGTCAATGACACAAGCCCGCAACATGTCTTCCAATACTTGATTTACTGTCTCTGTCTGACCATCCGTCTGTGGGTGGAAAACACTGCTGAATGATAGTCTGCTGCCAAAAGAGTCTTGAAAACTCCTCCAAAAGTGCGAAGTGAACACCGAACCTCGATCCGATACAATCGTGTCTGGAACTCCATGAAGTTGAACTATCTCCCGGATAAATATCCTCACATATGCCTCGGTGGTATAGGTAGTCCTCACTGGAATGAAATGTGCCGACTTCGTCAACCGGTCCACAATCACCCAAACTGAATCATTCCCCTTCTTCGACTTCGGCAACCCTACAATGAAGTCCATAGAAATGTCCGCCCACTTCCACTCCGGAATGGGTAAAGGCTGAAGTGTTCCTGCCGGTCTCTGATGCTTTGCCTTTACCTGCTGACAGGTAAAACACTTAGCCACATACTCTGAAATCTCCCTTCGCATACCACTCCACCAAAAGTGTCTCTTCAGGTCCTTGTACATCTTAGTAGTCCCTGGATGTATAGTGTATCGAGTACGATGAGCTTCATCAAGTAACTCTCTCTTCAGCTCGGCACTGGCTGGCATGACTAGCCTACCCTTCATCCGGAGACCTCCATTTGCTCCAATGATCCAATCAGTCTTAGGCTCCTTGGAAATCTCCTCCTTTCGGATTTGAATCCAAGAGTCTCCCAACTGAGCTCTGACAACTCTGTCACTCCATGATGGCTACACTGACACAGCTCCCAAAAATGCACTGGTTCCTCCAATCTCGGGTCTAAAATCAAACTGGCCAAGAGTGATAAGATCCCGATGCAATGAACACCTCAAAGCTGAAATCTGATATCGACGCTTCCTGTTTAAGGCATCTGCTACGACGTTCGCCTTCCCCGGATGATACTGAATCGTGAACTCGTAGTCCTTGATAAACTCAACCCACCTCCTCTATCTCTGATTGAGTTCCTTCTGAGAAAAGAGGTACTTCAGACTCTGATAGTCTGTGAACAACTCAAACTGCACTCCATATAAGTAGTGCTGCCATGACTTCAGTACAAATACCACTGATGCTAACTCCAAGTCATGAGTGGGATAGTTCTGCTCATGCACCCTCAACTGCCGTGAGATATAAGCTACTACCCTCTGAGTCTGCATTAATACGCCTCCTAAGCCTACCAACGATGCATCTGTATATACGAGGAATGTCCTGTTGCTGCTCGGAATAGTCAAAACCGACAGTGTAGTCAATTTAGCCTTTAAAATATCAAAGGCCTTCTGGCACTCCATGCTCCATATGAACTGTACACCCTTCTTCGTAAGGTGTATAATTGGTGTTGCAATCTTCGAGAAGTCCTGAATGAACTTCCTATAATATCCAGCTAAACCCAAAAAGCTGCGAATCTCTGTCACCGTGTTCGGTGGCTCCTAATCAAGAACTGCCGTGACCTTGGCTGAGTCCACTGCTATGCCCTCTCTACTGATGATGTGGCCAAGAAATCTGACTTCTGAAAGCTAAAATTTGCACTTGCTGAACTTGGCATATAGTTGATGCTCCTGAAGAGTCCTCAACGCTATCCGTAGATGCTCCTCGTGATCTGCCTCCGATCTCGAGTAAATGAGAATATCATTAATAAAAACGATCACAAACTGATCTAAGAAAGGATAAAAAACCCAGTTCATCAAGTCCATGAATATCGCGGGTGCATTGGTCAACCCAAATGGTATGACCAAGAACTCAAAAGATCCATATCTAGTAAGAAAGGTGGTCTTGGGAATATCCATCTCCCGGACCCGCAACTGATGATAGCCAGAACGAAGATCAATCTTCGAGAAATACTATGCTTCCTGCAATTGGTCAAATAAGTCATCAATCCTAGGTAGTGGGTACCTATTCCGGATAGTGACCTTGTTTAACTCTCTATAATCTATGCACAATCTCATACTACCGTCCTTCTTCTTCACGAAGAGGACCGGCACGCCCCATGGAGAATGACTCCGACGAATAAAACCCTGAGCTAACAACTCATCCAACTGGGTCTGAAGCTCTCTCATCTCAGCTGGTGCTATGCGATAAGGTGCGCGGGATATCGGGACTGTGCCTGGCTGCAACTCAATACAGAACTCTACCTCTCTCACCGGAGGTAATCCAGGTATGTCCTAAAAGACATCCTGATACTCTGAGACAACTCTAGCCTCCAATAACTCGGCACCCTGATCCCATCGCATCACTTCCTCGATGTACGCCAGAAATGACTCCGCAAATCGGTTACCCTGAGAGGTGGCTACAATCATCTCAGACCTATCGGATGTTTGCAACTTGACTATCTTCGCAAAGCAGTCAATACTAATATGATAGGAAGACAACCAATCCATACCAAGGATGACATCGAACTCGGACATATACAACACTATCAAATCTACTATGAACTCCGACTCGTCTAAACTGACGGTACACCTCCTACAAACGCTCTCCAGAAGCGATACCTCACCTAAAGGGGTGGAAACAGATAAAGGGGTGTCTAGAGGCTGAGCTATGAGCTGGAGTCTAGCCATAAATGCATGAGAGATGAAAGCATGCGAAGCTCCCGATTTGAAAAGAATACGGGTGGGGAAAGAATCCACAAGGAACGTACCCTCTACTACGGCTCCGCAAGCTCCATGATAACGGGGAACTACTGCATAAACCCTGCCTGTGACTGAAGACTACTCTGCTACTGGAGATGGAGAATATAGGACAATCTGTCCCTGAGGAACCTCTTGAACTGCTCGAATCTACCCCTCAATCCTCTGAGCTGCTGGCGGTACCTCGAGCCTGTTCTACTAGCCCTGACCTCTGCCCTGCTGGCGCTGCTACTGGTTCGGACCCTTGCCCTGCTGGGCTCCTGATGGTGCGCTACGACACTCCGATGCCTTATGCCTGACCTTGTGACAGTTAAAACAAGATCCCTGGAACTTGCATTGCTGATGCGCTCTTTGATCCTGCTGGGGTCCCTTCTTATAAGAGCCCTGATACTGCTGCTGATGTTCAGAAAAAGATCTCTTGTTCTTGCCTTTGTCACCGCTCTGCCCTACCTTGGTCTTCCATTCCTTATCCTTCTGTAACATGCTAGTCTCAATCTCCTGTGAAGTGGCGGCCTCAGCTACCTCCCTAACTGAATAGAACCTCCTCGAGACTAGGTATCGACGGAGATTAGGGCGAAGCCCTGCCAAGAACATCTGAGCCTGACGCTCTCCTGTCTGCCACATACCCGTGAAATGTAGCAACTCCATGAACCTGCTCTCAAAGTCTGCAACTGTCATGTCCCCCTGAGTCAACTGGGACAACTCAAGCTCCTTCCCAGTCCGTGCTGCAGGAGAAATGTACTGCCCATCAAAGAAGTATATGAAGTCCTCCCATGTGAGGGTCATCCTCTGCTCTGGAGTAAACTGAAGTCGGTACCATCTCCCGGCATCTCCCTTCAGACAATAGGATGCTAACCTCTGCTTCTGGACTAAATCTACACTGAGTATGTCAAGAATGTTTCCCACATCCTCCTTCCACTTATGGGCTGCAAGAGGGTCTGGTGATCCCTGAAACTCTGGTGCCCTCATCTTCTGGTATCTCTCTACCATGCGGATCCAAGCCTCGTACTCTGTGGCTCTATCTAGGACTGCTAGAGGAACAACTATAGGCGTGATCTCTGGGGATCTCTCTCTGACAGGAACGGTGGGTATCCCTTGCTGCTGAGCTGCCGGTGGTGGTGGTGTCCGTGGTGCTATATGAGTCGTCACCAACTCCTCAATGGCTATCATCCGGGCAATAAGAGGAGCCATGATATCCACCAAATACTGAGGAGCCTACTGCGGCTCGGGTGGTACCTGCTGAGGCTCGGATTGAGCTGGCTGCTGCTCAGATGGAGTCTGCTATGACTCTGCCTGCCCAGCTCTCCGAGTACGAGGCCTACCACGTCCTGCCATCTCTCTGATCATAATAAAATAAGAGTTTATGAGTCAAAATAGACCTCTATAAATAACGTATCACAATATAATTTTCACAACATATAGTATTTGCACAAATACTTTAAACTTATACAAAAATAGTTGTCATAAAAAAAAATTCTCAAATTTAATTAAAACATGACAATGCAATACATCACTAAATTTATACTTATTAATTTGAATTATTAGTTTGTTGCATATATCTAAAAATATTTGTGAATGTTCTTATATTACAGGCTATGATACCAACTGTGACGCCCTGGGTTCACACAAGGCTGCAGTCCAAGGTAAAACTAAGAATGTCAAACCTGCCATGCACCACACCGTGCAATAACATGTTTTACCATCACAATTAACATCTACCTAGTAGAGTTAACAATAGGTGTAGGTACAAAAGCAAGTAAAAGATAGTACAAGAAATAACTGATGAAGTGATAGTGATCACATAAGTATCTCATCATCCAACATACAGAAATACATAGTCAATGTCTGAATAGATAACTGGAATACTCAACAAGTCCCAAATACAAGTATCTGACAAGAGGAAATAAGGCACACAGCCTTTACAACTTCTAAAATAAGATTCTCAAATACCTAAACAAAAGTCTACTGTGGAACTCCAAAAGACAATATAACTAAGTAAACAGCTAAAGTTAAAATGTCTCGCCATCAACCTGCGGCTCTCCGGGCTCCTGGCTCGTTACCTGAAAGGGGGAGGGACAACGAGCGTCAAAGCGCTAGCGAGCAACATCACAACCAACCCCAAGGGAGCAGGGCTCGTTGTATAAGAAAATACAGATAATACATAATAGGTCAAAAATCATTGATCTTACTAAAGAGAATTTTGGTATTTAGAAATTTACAACACGAGCATAGGTACGTCGAGCGAAATAATCCAAACAAGGAAACCCTCATGTATATACCTTGTATCTCAAATTGTAAATTCCTAAATACCAAACCCGAGGTTCTAGTACAGGAACAATAATAAAAGAAAAACAACAAATCTCAGCGCATAAGTACAGTGCCATGTCATAGCCTACATGAATATCATGTTATTACTTACATAAGTATCATGCCATAATCTACATAAATGTCATGTCATAAACTCCTGTGAAAATGTCATATACAGGGTTAAGGAATATGTTCGATACAGGAACTAGGTACTGTGGTTTCCAAACACATGGAATAAGTGGCAAATGTCCAACACGAGGACTAAAGTGGATTATAGTCCAACACGAGGACTTCTATGGATTATAGTCCAACACGAGGACTGTGCAACAGTGGAAAGTATATGCGGAAAGATATACCAAATGTAAACTCACACGCATCTCTGTGTACATGTCTAAACTTGTGTCAAAGGTCAACCCACATGCACAGATAGATCATTAACATGGTAAACTAGTGTCAGGTCATCGAGGCGACCCGAAAACCAACTCAAACAGATCAAGAATCTGTAAAACATCTCATCAGTCGACTGATGTGTCGATTGATGACATCAGTCGACTCATATGTCGACCGAAAAGCTCAGGCAGCACAGCCTCAGCTCACCAGTCGACTGACTTGTCGACTGAGGAACTGAGAAAGCACAATCAACCAATCAGTCGACTGATCAGTCGACTGATGACTAAAATTTTAGCCCGTCGGTCGACTGATCATTCGACTGATGACTAAAATTTTAGCCCGTCAGTCGACTGATCAGTCAACCGATGGACTGCAGAAACTCTGCACAGGTTGTTATTCACCAAAAAGTTGATCTAAACTCATCCCCATCAATCCCAAGCATGAAAAATACTGATATCAACATATATGTACCAAATTGGAATGAATGATCTACATGTAAACATTTATCAAAAACCTTAAACACATAAAAAAAACATGTTTGATACGTTTTGAAATCAATAAATCATGAAATAACTCTTGTCAAACGTTTTCAGATCTAGATCTCTTTAATAAAACTTTGATGATCTTTTTATAAACTGAGAAGCTCAATACTTCACATCATATACCATAAAGATTTATTCTTTGTACTAAAAATACGTTTTTGGCTCAATAAAAACTCATTAAACTTAATAAATTCTTGTAAAACAAAAGGGACAAAGTTGGGCGAGATGTTACTCGCCTCTGAGGTGATGAACAACTCCTGGATCTGAGAGAGAGAGGTTCCCCTTCGCTGCAACGAGAAGATTTCGACGAAAATCCTCAAAGTTCTTCCCCAAATCACCAAGAATAAAGCTAGGGTTTTAGATAGGGGAGAGGGGCTAGGGTTTTCTCTGATCTGAAGATGAGAGGGGATGATTTCGGGTGAAGGAGAATATATATGAACAGCTATACCCGACCCAAACCCGAACCAAAACAAAACAGACCTGAAACCTGTAAAAGCTGGAAATCAGCGTATCAAACTACTGATGTGTCGACTGATACCGTCAGTCGACTGATGTGTCGAGCGATCTGGAAAATTTTAGTTTTTATGCATGTTTTTCTTATTTACAAAACCAACGCACAAAACTCTACACCCATATTCTCATATGATCTCAAATAACTTGTTATCATGTACATCAATGACCTCAAGTTATTTATCATGAAAGAATTAATTATTTACTAATAATTCACATATATTCATATAAAAAAAATACGGGGTTCTACATGATGAGCATAGCTCATTACTATATGGAATAGTGCATCAACATACCAGATATACATAGATTATACATGAGGTGGATATCATTAATGAGCTCAGTTCAGTACGACAAGAGGAAGTGCGTCGATATTCCACATGTACAGGCTATTGAGTCGGATTTTAGGAGGCTTGATCTAGCCGTCCGTCCAGTGCGTCGATATTCCACATGTACAGGCTATTGAGTCGGATTTTAGGAGGCTTGATCTAGCCGTCCGTCCCGCACTAGGGTGCGATGATGAGTCGGATTTTAGGAGGCTTGATCTAGCCGTCCGTCCCGCACTAGGGTGCGATGAGGCTCGTGAGCTATATTTCTAGGATGCCTATTTGGTAGTCCGTCCCGCACTCATGTTACGCACTAAGATTATGATGAGACTAATGAGCCGTGTACACAGTTCAGGATACCTATAGGGTAGTCTATTACATTAAGACAATTACTTGATAGCATAAGTGTGACAGATGTAGATTATGAATACGACCTACCACTGAGCTATATGATCGAGATACATTGCTTTTGAAAGTATACAAAATTATATATTGGTATTTTATTCTATCTTCCTAGTGATAATAGAAGATATTATAAATACAATGTGTTAATATCTTACTTCTTTTACTGCCTTCTTTATTTCTTAGTTGAAATCAATGATTAGAGATTCACAACTTGAGACATATGGTATATATATGAGTGTTTCCTTCTTTGGATTATTTCGCTCGACGTACTAGTCTCGTGTTATAGATATCTAATTGTTGGTTTTATTAGATTGTCTTTTTTTAGTTTGATGTTAATATTTAGATATCTACAATTTGAGACTTATGGTATATACATGAGAGTTTCCTTATTTGGATTATTTTACTCGACGTACTATGTCTCATGTTATAGGTTTCTAAATTTTAATCCCACTTAGATACGGGGAAAATGAATCTAGGTAGACTATGCTTAATAGATAGAGCCTTCACTCCATCTAGCAGCCCTTCCCCTGGAGGCGGATGGAGGTAATCTTGTTGTAGCACTCTGATGCACTTGTTATTGTTCTTTTTCTTTTAAATTACTTTTCAGGTAGTTTGGAGTTTCGGAGAACCGCAAGGTGACGGAGTTCTGGCATAGTCGTCGTCGCGTATTTTTACTTGTAGAGATTCCACTGTAGTTTTGAGTTTCATTCAGACATTAGAGTTTCATATTCATATTGTAAAGGCAGTGTGCCTTAGTATGATTTTTAGTTGATTCATGTTGAGACATTTTCATTATTCAGATATCAGATGTATTATAGTTGAGGCATGATTATTTTTATTTATGAGATATCTCATCTATATCATGTCTATTACATTTATTCTCTTTATTTTGCATGTTTTGTACCTACACTTCTATTTGGTTACGCTAGAGGATATTGCTATGATTGGTGAAACATGTTTATGCATAGTGTGGGTGCATGGCAGGTTTGACATCTCTGGTTTCACCTTAGACTGCATCCTTGTGTGAACCTAGGGGCGTCATAGTTGGTATCAGAGCTCTAGTTCCATCATCCTAGAATCATTCCTGTGTCGAGTCGTGGAGCTAGGATAGAGTTTCCTAGAAATCATGTATAGAGTGCGATAAGGATTCTTAGAATGAGTGAGGATGATATATACGTATATCGTTTTTCCTATTGGTATATGTTATGTTATTTATGATTGGGATCTCACTTACTGTGTCAAATAAGCTCTCCACTTGGTATTTTAAGCATTGGAACGAGGACGTGGTCGAGGTAAATTAAGCTTTTACCCGGAGAGCTGGGCAAGTAGAGCCCGAGCCGCAGTAGGCTCCATAATATCTGATCGACTTGCTAACACCAATTGCATAAGCAGAGACTAGCAACACTCGAGGAGTGAGTAGCAAACCAGATTTCACTCTCTGAAGTTCCACCACCAGTTATACCAATCGTACCTATTAAAGAGGTAATACCGAAGGCCTCGCCATCGCCACATCCAGCTATTAATAGAGTCGCGGAGCAGGAAACTTGGCTCGGTAAGATTGAGGAAGATATTAGAAGTTGGAAGCAAAAAAAATTTAGGGCACATCAGATTCAGTTACAACCTGTAAATGGAGGAAATATGTGGGAAATACTTTTAAAATTACTTAATGTTGACTTAGTACATAGGTGGAGATTAGTTATATTCAGCTTAAAGGACAACACCGAAGGATAGCACCGATTTCAGTTATGCCGAAGCATCGAATGTCAATTTCATAGAAGGATTTCATCACTATTTCAAAAAGCAGCTTGACCTAACCCGATTGGGGCAGAGAGATATACTAAGAGTTAATTTTGAAAGCAGGATTTTCCAGAGATCAGAGCAAGGACAATAAACCTTTTTGCAAGACCGGGAGGAACCCAATAATAGGGTAAGGATTTTCATCACCACCAGTAGATCAGTGGTCAGGGTCAATAGTCATAGGGCCACGGTTACGGACAGTAGCAAAAGATCGAGGCACCACCTACCATTCCGAGGATAGAGGGACCAGCAGGCCAGATTCGCGCTATCCAAGAAATTTCTAAGTGATAGATAGTCTCATAAATTCTACCGCTAGTAACACAGTAGTCACCAGCCACCAACAGAGTTTATACAATCGTACCGCGTGATCATACTGCGAGCTGAGCTTTTTTTAGTGATTATTCCTTTCCACCTTGGATTTTGTTCGATTCAGGAGCTTCTCATTCTTTATCTCTCATACATCCATGGATAGGTTCCAGCTAGTTGCATATCCTTTAGATGTACTGTTATCCGTTTCTACTCCTTTAGGGGAGGTGTCACTATTAGCGAGTGTCCATAGGAGATGTGTCATCAGTCTAGACGAGTTCGAGTTTATCGTAGATCTAATTGTTTTGCGGATATTAGTGTTCGACGTCATTCTCAGTATGGATTGGCTATTATCCTACCACGTTTTATTTTTGTATGGACTGTTTTGCTAAAACAGTCGGTTCGCGAGCATCCAATAGGTTTGAGTTGATAGTAGCGACCTTACAGGGCAACCAGTTTGTGGAGTTATTTCTGGCGTACATCGAGGAGGTGATGCTACGGGATTGTGGTGCCGATTTGAGCAAGACATGAGTGGTCTCAGAGTACTAGGATGTCTTTCAGGACATACCAGGTTTACCTCCAGTGAGAGAGGTCAAGTTTTTTTTTTGCATCAAGTTGCTGCTATGTATGACACTAATATCCCAGGCATCCTATCGTACGACACCTACTGAGATGAGGAAGCTACAGACCCAGTTAGATGAGTTATTATCTCAGGGTTTTAGTCGTCGGGGTTATTCTCCATGGGGAGCATCGGTCTTTTTTGTGAAGAAGAAGGACTATAGTATGCGCCTATGTATAATTTTTTGTGAGTTGAACAAGGTCACTATTCGGAACAGGTACCCATTATCGAGGATTGACGACTTGTTTGACCAGCTGTAGGGAGCGTATCATTTCTCTAAGATTGATCTTCGTTTTGGCTATCATCAGTTGCGGGTTCAGGAGATAGATATTTCCAAGATCACCTTTCTGACTCGATATGGGTCTTTCGAATTCCTTGTCATGCTATTTGGTTTGACCAATGCACCCACGGTATTCATGGATTTGATGAACCGGGTTTTCCGTCCATACTTGGACCAGTTCGTGATCATCTTTATTAACGACATCCTTATATATTCGAGATTAGAGGCAGAGCACGAGCAGCATCTCCGTTTGGCATTACAGACATTATGGGAGCATCAGCTGTACGCCAAGTTTAGCAAGTGTGAGTTTTGGCTTTCCGAAGTCAGATTTTTAGGTCATGTTATTAGCCAGGAGGGTATTATAGTAGACCCAGCTAAAGTGGAGGCCGTACTAGATTGGGAGCCGCCAAAGACGGTTACAGAGATTCGTAGTTTCCTGGGATTAACAGGCTATTATAGGAAGTTTATTCAGGACTTCTCGAAGATTTTTGACACCGCTTACACATTTTACAAAGAAGGATGTACAGTTTGCTTGGGGCACAAAGTGCCAGGAGGCCTTTAAGACTTTGAAGATTAAGTTTTCGAGCAGTGATAAGACCTTTGTCGTCTACAAAAATGCACCATTATCAAGTCTAGAGGTATTTTGATACAGATCCGGAGAGTAGTAGAATACATTTAACAATAGTTAAGGACGCATGAGCAAAACTATCCTACGCATGACTTGGAGCTAGCAGCAGTGGTCTTCGCACTGAAAACATGGAGACATTACTCGTATGGAATGCAATTCGAGATTTTTTTTTTCCTGATCACCAGAGCTTGAAATATCTTTTTCTCAGAAGGAACTTAATCAAAGACAGTGACAATGGGATGAGTTTATTAATGGCTATGAGTTCACAGTTCAGTATCATCCGGGGAAGGCAAACATTGTGGCAGATGCGTTGAGCAGGAAGCGTCGACATCGGATTTCAACTTTAAGATTCTCGTTGTACCGAGATCTTTACACCCTCAGCCAGTTTGATTTTAGACCGAAGACTTATGCAAGGATATTCATCAAGGAGAAAGTTAGATTACATGGAGTTCCAGAGAAGATTGTATCAAACCGAGGCTCAGTTTTCACTTCACACTTTTGGAGGAGCTTCCAGAATTCTTCCGGTAGCCAGTTGTCGTATTCTTGTGGTTTTCATTCACAAACAGATGGACAAATGGAGAGAGAGTTAATTAAGGATTGGAGGATATGTTGCGGGCTTATGTTATAGATTTCCAGGGCAATTGGGAGGACCATATCCCATTGATTGAATTCTCTTATAACAATAGTTATCAAGTAACAATTGGTATGGTACCGTATGATACGTTGTATGGGAGGCCTTGTAGATCGCCTAGTTGCCGGGTAGAACTAGAAAACAACCTATTTCTTAGACCGGAGTTAGTGAGACAGATTATAGAAAAAGTAGCAATAATTCGGAAGTGCATTTTTCAGCTTAGATTCATCAGAAGAGTTATGCAGATCAGAAACGACGATCATTGGAGTTCCAGGTTGGGGACTATGTATTATTGAAAATATCGCAAATGAAGGGAGTTCAGCGATTTGGTAGATGGGGGAAGCTTTCCCTGAGGTATATTGGTCCATTCAGGAGAGTGGAGCTCTTTGGAACCATTTCATATCGGCTAGATCTTCCAACATTGATGTCGAGTATACACGATATCTTCCATGTTTCGATACTTAAGAGGCATCTATGTGACGAGGAGCAGCAGCGAGTGTTAGGCACGCCAAAGGTCAATATTCTTAATTATATGACTATTATTGCAATTCATGTGTGTATTATTGCCAAGGAGGACAAGAGACTTAGAAACAAAGTGATACCTTTAGTTAAAGTTCAATGGAATCGGAAAGGAGTTGAGGAAGTTTCTTGGGACGTGATGAGGATATGCATCACGATGACTTGCACCTATTTACTTGTACCTATTTGAGCATGTAAATTATTTGGATATGATTTGTCTATGTTTATGATTATCTATATGCTCATATCTATACTTAACGCTAGAATGGTGGTATTAGCACTTAGCTCCTAATTATTCGGAACATATAGTATATATATGAGGGTTCCTTGTTTGGATTTTTTGCTCGACATACTTGTTCCGCTTACTTAGGGGTTAAGTGGGAGTATTTGCTTTCTAGATAGTTAAGTATAGATATCGAGGAAGATTCTTGGGAGCGCGAAGATGTTATGCATCGCGACTAGTTAAGTATAGATATCGAGGAAGATTCTTGGGAGCGCGAAGATGTTATGCATCGCGACTACCCGCACCTATTTGAACAGATAAGTTGATTGATTTTGATTGGTGTTCATGATTACCCATATGGTCATATTTATATTTAACGTTAGAATGAGGTGTTAACACTTAACTTCTAATGATTCAGAACACATGATATATATATGGGGGGTTCCTTGTTTTGATTTTTTACTCGACGTACTAGTTCCGTTTAGTTAGGGGTTAAGTGGGAATATTTACATTCTAGAGTGTTAAGTGTAGATATTCAATGTTTTATATCTGAAGATTTATGGTAATGTATTATTAACCTCTAAGATATGTTTGTGGAATTTGGGGACGAAATTCTTTTAAGGGGGAAGAATGTAAAACCCCAAAAAATTGAATATTTTGTAATAAATAATGAATGTGGTGTATTATGAAAAAAAATATTTATTAATATTTGAGTATGCTAGGAATTGATTTGAGATCAATTCAATGTATACATGTGAATATAGAATTGATATGATGCACACGTGTACGGGCCTGAATCTGGGAAAAACGACCAGTTAAAAGTATATGTATTTTACACACTGAAGTAGTCGGAATCTGAAAAAATCTTAAAAGAATAAAGTAGTAGGTATTTTCAAGATCTTTTCTAACAAATCTTGTATCATCTTATTCTGAGGTCGGACGTGAAAGTTATGGCCAAAATAACGAATGTTGTTTTCCTAGTCAGACTAGGTTTCCTGGTTCGGGTCAAACAGGTTTGTTTCGGGTTTGCCTCTATAAATACTTATGTTTTTCATGAAAATTTCTCTCTTGTATCATATCTATGAACCTTAGCAGGCACCTTCTCCCCTAAAAAACCCTAGATATTTTTTTATGAATTTTGAGAGCTTTGTGGAGCACAATACCGACACAAGGGAGAGATCTTCGACGTGTGACAAGGGAGAACAGGTTATTTATGCTCGTGGATTGATTGCTTTTCATTTTAGAGGTTTTGAACAATGTTTGAGGCATGATTATCTTCATCCAAATCCATCACCATAGTTAAATAACTAGTGTAGATGATTAATATGATGTTAAATATGTGTTTTCATGCTTTAATTTTAACCTGAGGTGTTAAAAGTCAGATTTTTGATAATAAATCTTAAACCAATGCTAGATTAGTAATATTTTCTTAATTTTTATGATAGTATCATGACCATGATCATTAGGGTTATTCATAATTTTATTTATATATGAGAAATTTAAGTGATGTACTAAATATATATTTTCTGCAGAAAACTGCAGCACTTGTATAAACTTTAATTGATATTTTATGATAGCAAACAAATTCCAAATTTAACCAAAACAATTCCAAATGAAAGATATATATATCTAGTTTCTAAAACAGAAAACCATTCTTAAAAAACATTTGTATAAAGAAAGATATGTTATGTTTACTGACATTATGTCCTGCACAAAAACTGATACATATGTATAATGTTTAACTGGAGATTTAGGATAACAAATAAACTCCAAACTGAACCAACCTTATGCCATTTGAAGCATGAATCTAGTTTTCAAAATAAAAAACCATTTGTAAAAATAGTGTTTCTAGAGAAAGATATGCTCGTTATACTAACAGATGTCCCGTCTATTTTCCTGCTCGTTTTGTGGAGCTTTGTTACGCCGTTTTGAGATGCGTTCGCGGAGTTTTGAGCCGCTTGATGTTACACGTATATGTTTTTGTCGAAAGTTGATTTTTAAGTAGAATCCATTAAAACATCAATCGCTTACAATGAATTACACAACAAAATAAGAAAATTACAACTCTCTAGAAAATAACATAGGAATCGTTTATCAACTCCTGCTTTTGTGGGATCTTTGCCTGTGCCGAAGGTGCGTTAGTGCATGGACCACTGATTCACAGATTCTGATTGAATCGTGAATGCTTTTGGATGTTCTTCTTTGTTTATCGAAGTAAGAATCTTAAGCGAATATCTTATCGATGTAAGATATTCACTCTTCCAAAGATCAAGTTAGAGCTTAGATCTTTAGGAATCGCCAAAAGCTTCTTAAGGATATTTATGAAGACTGAAGACTCTCTCTCTTGCTCAAATTCACCAAAAGCTAAAGTCTCTCTGCCCTAATTACCTTGGATCTGCTCCCCCCCCTGAATCTCGTGTATAGGAAGGTATTTATAGCCTCTGGGAGTCAATAATGCAAAATAACTAATATTAACTTTTTCCTTTAGCACGGCAGTGGATACTAACACGGTCAACGAAGGTAGTTTTTTCCCTTTCATAACCACTCCCACCATCTTTAATTGCCATTATTTCAGCGGTTATAGGCGTGATTTTTGCTTGTAACTGCTCACCTACGTTCATAAGTGATCACCGGCAGTTAATAAGCCATGTGGGCCATAGGAAACTTAAAAAACTATCAAAAATAATGTTTTCAGCTTCTCAGTAAGCCCGACAGTCATAACTATCTCGCATTGCCACGGCAGTTACCACTGCCACGCACCTCTGAGATAGTTTGTGTTGTCTCGATTATTTTGGCTCTAACTTCCTCATCTGATCTCGGAATTAGGTGATCCAAGATGCATTGGAAAGCTGATGAAGAGATCTATAACTTTTACCTTTTGAGATTCTTTATATTTGGATTTTATCATAGCTTAAACTGTCGTGAATTACTGTGACAGTTACCACTGCCGCGCACCTTCGAGGCAGTTTGCGTTGTCTCGGGTATTTTGGCTCTAACTCCCTCGTACGATATCAGAATGAGGTGATCCAAGATGTGTTGGAAACCTAGCGAAGAGCTTTATAATTCCCATAGGCACAGCACTCTCTTTTCTTACACATCACCTTCCACTATTGCGCCTATGCGCGTTAGTGTACCTTATCGCGCACCTCTGAGGCAGTTTGCGTTATCTCGGGTATTTTAGCTCTATCTCCCTCATCCGATATCAGAATAAGGTGATCCAAGATGTGTTGGAAAGCTAGCAAATATCTCTACAACTTTCGATAGGTACAGCACTCTCTTTACTTGCGTGTCACCTTCCACTCCTGTGCCTATGTGCGTCAGTGTACCTTATGCAGGTATTTATGTTGTTCTTCTATGTTGTTTCACTTGTTCCTTTGCTTCTTTTGGCTTTAGGTGATCCTTTATGACTTAGATAATGACATTTTTTGTCTCTTCTTTATCTTAAGCTTTATTTAGATATCTATAAGTATTTTTAGATGCCTACAGTATAGTCATGAATATGTTGTGTTACACAATTAAGAATCCTAAGAGGATTATGATGAGTTTTGATTTGATCACATTTGAATTAGATTTTGTTCATACATAGGTTTGATGTCATTGATGAGCACAGCTCATCACTATATGGGATAGTGCGTCGACATACCAGATATACACGGTTGATGCATGAGGTGAATGTCATTGATGAGCACAACTCAGTACTATATGAGATAGTGCGTCAACATACCAGATATACATAGATTATACATGATGTGGATATCGTTGATGAGCTCAGTTCAGTACTATATGAGGTAGCGCGTCGATATTCCATATGTACATGCCATTGAGTCAGATTTTAGGAGGCTTGATCTAGCCGTCCGTCACGTGCTAGGGTGCGATGAGGCTCGTCAGCTGTATTTCTAGGATCCCTATTTTGTAGTCCGTCCCACACTCATGTTATGCATTGAGATTGTGATGAGACTAATAAACTGTGTACACAGTTTAGGATACCTACAGGGTAGTCTGTTACATTGAGATAATTACTTGATAGCCTAAGTGTGGCAAATGTAGATTATGAATACGACCTACCACTGAGCTATATAACCAAGATACGTTGCTTTTGAAAGTATACAAAATTATGTGTTGGTATTTTATTCTATTTCCCTAGTGATAATGGATGATATTATAAATACGATGTGTTAATGTCTTATTTCTTTTACTGTCTTCTTTATTTCTTAGTTTGAATCAATGATTAGAGATTCACAACTTGAGACATATGGTATATATATGAGGGTTTCCTTGTATGGATTATTTCGCTTAACGTACCAGTCTCGTGTTATGGATTTTTAATTGTTGGTTTCATTAGATTGGCTTTTTTTAGTTCGGTATTAATATTTAGATATCTACAATTTGAGACTTATGGTATATACATGAGGGTTTTCTTATTTGGATTATTTTACTCGACGTACTATGTCTCATGTTATAGGTTTCTAAATGTTAATCCCACTTAGATACGGAGAAAATGAATCTAGGTAGACTATGCTTAATAGATAGAGCCTTCACTCCATCTAGCAGCCCTTCCCCTGGGGGCGGATGGAGGTAATCTTGTTGTAGCACTCTGATGCACTTGTTATTATTTTTTTATTTTAAATTACTTTTCAGGTAGTTTGGAGTTTCGGAGAACCGCAAGGTGACGGAGTTCTGACATAGTCGCCGTCGCGTATTTTTACTTGTAGAGATTCCACTGTAGTTTTGAGTTTCATTCAGACATTAGAGTTTCATATTCATATTGTAAAGGTAGCGTGCCTTAGTAAGATTTTTAGTTGATTCATGTTGAGACATTTTCATTATTCAGATATCAGATGTATTATACTTGAGACATGATTCTTTTTATTTATGAGATATCTCTTCTATATCATGTCTATTACATTTATTCCCTTTATATTGCATGTTTTGAACCTACACTTCTATTTGGTTCCACTAGAGTATATTGCTGTGATTGGTGAAACGTGTTTATGCACAATATGGGTGCATAGCAGGTTTGACATCTCTGGTTTCACCTTGGACTGTAACCTTGTGTGAACCCAGGGGCGTCACAGTTTATTCCTGATAAGGTACCAAGGGCTTGATTACTGACTGAGAAGTTGTTATGCTTTGGGCTTATGCTGATAAGGAGCTAAGGGTTTGATATTCAACTGAGAAGTCATTGTGCCGTGGGCTTATCCTGATAAGGAGCCAAGGACTTGGTTACCGATTGAGAAGTCGTTGTGCCTTGGGCTTATCCTGAGGAGGCGCCAAGGTCTTGGTTTCTGACTAAGAAGTCGTTGTGCCTTGGCATTATTCTGAGGAGGTGCCAAGGTCTTGGCCATGATGGTCGATGAGAGCAGGAGGAATCGACCACCAGTTGTACCTTGAGCTTACCCTGATAAGGAGACAAGGTCTTTATTGCCGACTAAGGAGTCGTTGTGCCTTGGGCTTATTCTGAGGAGGCTCCAAGGTCTTGATCATGATGGTCGATGAGAATAGGAGGAATCGACCACCAGTTATGCCTTAGGCTTACCCTAATAAGTAGCTAAGGTTTTTGTTGTCGACTAAGGAGTCGTTATGCCTTGGGCTTATCCTGATGAGGAACCAATGGCTTAGTTGCCGACTAAGAAGTCATTTTGCCTTAGGTGTATCTTGATGAGGAGCCAAGGTCTTGATATTCGACTGAGAAGTTATTATGCCTTGGGCTTATCCTAATAAGGAGCCAAGGGCTTAGTTACCGACTAAGAAGTTGTTTTGCCTTAGGCTTATCCTAAGGAGGCGCCAAGGTCTTGATATTCAACTGAGAAGTCGTTGTGTCTTGGGCTTATCCTAATGAGGAGCCAAGGGCTTAGTTACCAACTGAGAAGTCATTGTGCCTTGGGCTTATGTTGATAAGGCGCCAAGGTCTTGACCATGATGGTCGATGAGAGCAGGAGGAATTGACCACCAGTTGTGCCTTAGGCTTACCCTGATAAGGAGCCAAGATCTTTGTTGCTGACTAAGGAGTCGTTGTATCTTGGGCTTATCCTCAAGAGGCGCCAAGGGCTTGACCATGATGGATGATGAGAGCAGGAGGAATCAACCACCAGTTATGCCTTGGGCTTACGCTGATAAGGAGCCAAAGTCTTTCAAATCTGACTTGGAAGCCGAATGCCTAGAACCCTTAAGAGTCGACTAGGCCTTTGATGTTTTTTTAACTTTCATTAATTGTTGAAATTTTTACATCATGGAGCGCAATTTATCAACATTTAACGTCCGAATGGCGTCGAATTCTTGTTCTCTTCTCATATGTATTTGAAGATTGCCTTTTGTAGGAGACAAGGTCACCGAAACGGAACTTCCTTGGTTGTTTCTTGTCTTCATTGAACATTCTTGTTTTGATGAGGGCGAGTCGCTGCTTTATTGACCATCTTCATTGCTGTGTGACTTAGGACACTAAGTAACCAGTCGTTGAATATTCGGAGTCGGATGTTGCTCTCTCTTTTGAGGGCGATTTGTTTGGCTTTAGACGTCGCTCAGTTGTCGACATATTTGCCATCTCATCTGCCAGGACCTTTTTGAACATGAGTCTTTATTGAGGTCTTTGCAGGCCAACGGCGGATGTGTTGAATTTCAATAGATCTCGCTTCACCATTGTTGGTTGCCCTGTATGTAGGGGTGCATTCGGTCCGGATACGGCTCGGATATGATGCTTATCATATCCATATCCGCTTACCCATCTTGCATATGGATACGGATATGGATATACCTACGAAAGAAAAATTTATAACCATATCTGCTAAAATCGGATACGGTTACGGGTATACATATGGATATATAAGCGGATATGCATGCAGATACAAAACAGATATGAGAAAACTAGATAGTATTGAGAAAAACATAGTTCATGTGATACAAAAGAGTTTGTTAATATGTCCATTATAATTGAAAAGTTAAGATTATACATCTTGATCATCAAAATTAACCACAAATCCATAATCTAAGAATCGAAACTATCGTAAGAGTATGACTAATATGTATTCGGATATTTTAGATACGGATACAGATATTTCACTACAAAACCATATCTGTAACCATATCCTATCAGTTATAGATTTGAGTAACCATATTTGTATCCTAACGGATACGGTTACGAATATTTTCTCGGATACAGATATGGTTTAGCACCCTTACCTGTATGGCTAGTGTCCTGTTGATTGAGCCTTCCGAGGCCGTTGTTTTAAGGAGGCCAGGCAACTTTTGTGATAGGGCCTTCTTGTTGGTGAAACCCTAGACGTCGATGCTTTGTCTCCTAGAATTTGATGGGATCATAGTTTTCCCTTGGGGATTCCAAGAATAGCAACGACTGGACCATCCTGTGAATGGAAGAACCTACTTGTAGGGAGAGTGCAGGTCTCATGCTTCGACCACTAGTGCTTGATTCGGCTTTGGTGGTTTGAACTTCTGCCGAGGGGCCAGTACTGGATTTCTTAAGAAAGTAATTATCAGGTGGCCCTCCAAGTTTTTTCCACTATCTCATCCTTAGCAAGTAGGAACTCTCTTGTGAAGGTGGTGATGGTTCGAGGAGCCTGTCACAGACTTAATCACTACTCATGAGCTTGAATAAGCTATTGCTGATGGGAGCTTAAACAACATTGGATCTGATCATAACCCTAGTTAGAGGTAGGGTTCTGTTTTGTGATCCGACTCCAAGCTCCTTGGCTATCCAGGAGGTGGAGTTCATCTGTGGTGAGATAAGAAGCCTGTGCTTTATTTTCAAGCCAGACAAATACCATAGTGGTGTGTCTTCTCTTAGGAGGGCTCTCAGGGTTTTGGTAGCGAGTCCATCTTCTGGTGGATGGCTTGCTTGGCAAATACTCTCCAGAAGTTATTGAAGCCTTCGAGGGCTGCACCTATGTTGGCTCCTCATAGCCATAGGCTAATCCTCCTTAGCTTGAATGATGTGATTCCAGACTTTGTTTAGATTAAATGGTGCGATTCTAGTGTTCTTATTCAAGGATGAACAAAATCAGACCCCTGCTCAGAATTAGGCATGTCTTCTCAGAGAAGAAAGTAGGCCCTACGATAGAAGCCCAACTGTTGATGTCTAAGATCACACAGTCGATGGAAGCTATCTGCTAATGGATGTAGTGCAGATCTTTGCATTGATGATGAAGAGGGAGGGGATGAGAGATGGGGCCGACTCCTCCTACGACTTTATGTCTGATCCTTAGACTGGAATTCTTTGTTCTTCTGTATAAACAAGAAGAACAAACCCGTAAGAGGGCGGGGCTTGTTTTTCCCGTGGTACCTCCAACGGTCAAGTTAGCTGGTGAGCTTGAGTGGGGTTTGAGGGAGAGTCTCGGGACTATTGAGGTCCTTATAAAGGGGGTACACTTTTAGGGTTATTAGTAAGAAGAAATAGATCAATAGGGAGAAATGATCCCCTGAGTTTAATGAAGGTCCAGCCTCCTAGTAGAGTCCAGATTAAAAAAAAGAAGGGAAGAGAGGCTTTCCTTACCCTCCTTCCTCCCTTTTATAGTCCTTCGCCCCTAAGATTCTAAACATTGGCTTTGACTATGCACAGGAGGGTGATGGTGGGGTGAGATGATAGGCTGCTAAGTCATTCTTTGATTTGCAGATGTTGGCTGGTGACTAGAAGGGAAGTCATTCGAGCACAGGAAAGGGTGTCTCCAACATATCCTGGATTTGACAGATGAGGCATAACGGAAGATAGGTTGGCTACTTAGTCATTCTTTGCTTGACAAATGTTGGCTGACGACTGGAAAGGAAGTCATTCGAGCATAGGAGAGGATATCTTAGTGATATCTTGGAAGGGACTTTTGAGCAGAGTAAGCTATTTATGCCTGAGATTTGTCATAGTTGAGATCTTGAGAGGATCGATCAATAATGTAGTGTCGATTGATGTATATCTGAAGGGAGCTGAGTTGGATTTTATCCCCTCAGTAGAGACGGGTTGGTTTTTGAGTCGTCCCTATGATTTGCCGACCAGATAGCCTAGTGAGCTTCTGGCCGAGGAGACAGCCGAGTAGATGGTTGAGCTGACTATTTGAGGAGTCGTGTCGATTTATGAGGGGTCGACTAATCCCACACTTCGCGTCGGTAAAGATGACTCGTTTGCTCGGCAGGTCAATAGACTCGTTCCTGGCTGGGCTTTGGTCTACTAAGTTGGTTTGGGCCGTAGCTTTTTTGGGCCTATGAAGACATAGTTTCTCGATATTTCTGTCTTTAGATGGTGAATTATCATAACAATCTGTATATGAGATATAGGGATAGCTTAAATTGGTTATGTGACTTTATTGGCTTTCGTCATGAGTTTGCATAAGTTAAATTTAAGCCAGTCAAGAAATGATGTGTCCAAACTTGACTAGCATTTTATGATTTGTTGGCTATCGTCAAGGTCATAAAAGACTAGGGGTAAAATTATATCAAGAATTACAAGAGTATAAATGATAAAAGTTGTCTACTAATTTTTGAGTTTCTCAATTTGATGGCTTTCGTTAAGGTTGATACATTAAGTAATAATTAGATCTTGATCCCACTTGAAAACAAGGGGTTGTTTTTTGATCACCTTTTATAAGGTTTTGAGGGACTCGAAAAATAGTGGGAGGCATAACTTAGATGAAAATGAATCAAATCTATTTTATGTATTGAACATCTGTTAAAATATTCTCTCTCTCTTTTAGGCCATTATGTCTGGCTTAAAAATCATATTAGAACAGAACAAGTTAAATGATCCTAATTACATATACTGGTTGAGAAATGTTAAAATGAACTAGCTAGAATTATTAACCTCACTCATCAAGAAGAAGCAAGTTGTTGCTTCATCTTCAGGTGTGTTTGTTACTCAGAATTGTTTTTCTATAAATCCTACATCTTGGGTATTAGATATCGGATCATGATCTCACATCTGTAATTTGTTATAGGGGTTGAGAAGTTATAGAAAACTTGGACCTGGAGAGATGACCCTACAAGTTGGCAATGGTGCAATAGTTGCAACACTTGCAGTACGGGATTTTCATCGATCTTTGCCAAATGGAAATATTTTGATTTTAAATAGATGCTATTTTGTGCCAACTATGATGTATAATATAATATCTATATCTTTATTAGATAAAGATGTATATATATTCAAGTTAGAGAACAATGTTATGAGTATCATATTTAATCAAAAGTTTATTGCTTATAGAACATTGTGTAATGGCATCTATATTCTTAATCAAAACACTATTCTGAATACTCATTACACTAATAAAAGAAAGCACTATGTTATAAATGATGCTTTCTTATGGTATTGTAAACTTGGTCATATTAATAAAGAAAGATTTGGCGAGCTACATAAGCATGGATATTTAGATCCAATTTAACTTTGAGTCTTATGATACTTACAAGTCTTGTCTTAAATATAAAATGACCAAGACTCCATTTACGAGAACTGGAACAAGAGTTACAGAACTTTTAGGACTGATACATAGTGATGTACGTAGTCCTATATCTATAATGGCCAAAGATGGCTACTCATACTTTATTACTTTTACTGATGATTTTTCAAAATTTGGACATGTGTTTTTGATGAAACACAAGTCTGAAGCAATTGAGAAATTTATCGAGTATAAAAATGAAGTAGAGAACCAAACGAGCAAGAAAGTTAAAATTCTTTGATCAGATCGAGGAGGCGAATACTTGAGTTCAGAATTCTTAGGGTTTTTAAAAGAGAATGGGGTTCTCTCTCAGGTTACTCCACTCTTTACACCATAGCTTAACAGCATGTCAGAAAGGAGGAATTGTACCTTATTAGATATGGTATGTTCCATGATGAGTAACACTGAGTTACCTTTTTCATTCTTAGGGTATGTGTTAGAAATAGCAGCACACTTACTGAATAGGGTTCCAACTATAGCGGTGTCTAAAACCTTCATATGAGATATGGTATGGGATAAAACCACATCTTAATTATATTAAGATTATGATTATGTAAAAATACAAGATCCCAAAAAGTTAGAGGCACGCTCAGTATTGTGTAAATTTATAGGATATCCAAGAAATTCCCATGGATATCAATTCTACCACATCGATGAACAAAAGATAATTGTTTCTCGGTATGCTACATTTTTGGAGAAGGAATTTCTTGAAAAAAAATTAGTGGGAACATGGTAGAACTAGAAGAAGTTTCAGAGATACAAATCAATACTGATAATTTAGTAGAACCAACAAATTTAGTTATACCAGAAGAATCTCAGTCACTCCGCACCTAAGAAACAATATGATTTTCTCATTGAAGGTAGCATGTTAGATCACATCATAGATGATGACGAACCTTTGAGTTATCAACAAGCCTCTTAGAGTAGAGACTCTATTACTTAGCATAATGTAATGAAATCTGAAATAGACTCTATGCGCACCAACAAAGTATGGATCTTATACAATGCTCCTAAATGGGTGATACCCATAGCTTGCAAATAGTTGTTTAAGAAAAAGTTAGGTGTAGTTGGGAAAGTAAGGACTTTTAAAGCTAAACTAGTAGCTAAAAGTTTTTCGTCAAAGACCTGGTTTGGACTACGATAAAACATTTTCTCCAGTGGCTATGCTAAAGTGTATTTGGATCCTACCTGCTACAACTACTCACTATGACTATGAGATCTGGCAAATGGATGTCAAAACTGTATTTCTAAATAGTGATTTAGAAGAGTGCAAATATATGTCTCAACCAGAGGGATTTTATAGTCCATGGGAGCAGTGAAAAAGCATGTAGGTTGCTTAAAGCTATTTATGGACTGAAGCAAGTATCACTGAGATGGAACATCTATTTTGATGATGCTATCAAAGAGTTTGGTTTCATCAAAAATCCAGATGAACTATGTGTGTATAAAAGGATAATTGGGAGTATAGTATCATTTCTTATTTTGTATGTAGACGATATACTCTTAATCGGTAGTGACATACCGTCATTATAAGCGGTTAAAATTTGGCTATCAAAAAGATTTTCCATAAAAGATTTAGGTGAAGCATCCTATATACTAGGTATTCAGATCTATAGAGATAGATCTAAAAGGATATTAGGATTATCCCAATCTAGATCTCTTCTTCATTACGATCACTATCGAAATTCTGATTGTCTAGTATCATTCTAAGGACTTTATCTGTATTTAAAAAATACCAAATAAATACTGACCAAAATAGCATACTATTATTTTGAACAAGGATGTTATATTCATATAGGTCCTGTTATAATATACAATTATTGCCTGCAGGGCACCTATATCTAACACCATTTACCCGACACCCTTGAGCGACCTAGTATCTCCAAGTCGCCAGAGATTGTCATGGAAATAGAGGTGCCTGTGATACCCTGTTGGTTGGATCCTATCATCCTTTACCTAACGAAGGAATTCTCGCCGTCATCTCATGACTGACAAATAACTCTACCGGGCGTCTTACTCCAGTGGTGGTATAGGACCCTATCTGTGGTGCCTTCGGCCACAAGAGGCCAACTATGTATATATATATACATACATACATACATACAAATACCAAATTTTCATCTATCACATTACAATAATCATCCACCTCAAAACTCTAGCTTCTCAACCTCAATTTCTGAAGAATCTTTGAAGAAGAATCGCATTTCTTCGCGTGTTTGGGCGATCAACGCGATCAAATCAAGGCAAGTTCATCTCATCTCGAACCCATCCCCTTAGTTTTTCATTCTTAATGGTTTAAAAACCTAATTTGATGAATAAGATCTACAGATCTGGACACTAAATGAAGAAAAGATAGCATTTTGACGAGTAGAACCCTAATTAATAGAGAGATTAGATACCAAAAATCATATTTTGATGATGAATAAGTGTTTGGCCAAACCCCCACTTTGTTAAACACGATATTTATACATGTTTTCACACCCATATAAAGTTTTATGAGTTCTTTTTGAGAAAAATTGAATTGAATTTCTTGAAAACTAAGTTCCTGTTCTAGTACTCTAGTCGGTCGACTGATCCCGTGTATCGGTCGACCGATTTGACCCTGTGAAACTGCATAATTATCCTCTGGATGGTCGCCCGATAGGATCTATTAGTCGACCGACCGAAGCTTGTTTTTGTGCATGTTTGTGTACATTCACTTCGGTCAACTGATGGGATAAATCAGTCGACTGATTCACTATTGGTCGACCGATCTCAAGAATTAACTAACTGATCTAGAGCCGTTTTGCTAGTAATGATTTTCTATGTATGTTTTGGTGATAAACACTTAGAACGGGACCACATGTCGATACACGTTCATGTCCATAGTGGGGTAAACGCTAGGTTTAGGCATGTACAGATCCTCGGGAGTGCGTGGCTATGTGTCGAGCTGTCGCGATGTAGGAGCGACAATTATCGAGTTGTATAGTCAGTGTCAACATTCGTATGGATAGCCAAGATGGGTTGTGAGCCGCACGAGATTGCGATGAACCGTAGGATACTACGAGTACCCATGTTCCGCATCATACCTCTTTATGGATGTCCGAGTTCAGTTGTGATCCGCATGAGATTACGATGAACTACAGGATGTTGTGAGTACAATGACACCACATTCCTTTCGTTTTCAATGTGTTTTGGATTAGGCTCACAGGGTGTACGAGTCAAGTAGTGAGCTGTAAGATTATGCGATGCACTAAAGGTTATTGTGATCACCTATACTCTACACCATTTAAGTTGAAGAGAATTATACAAGATTGTATTCTCTCCAGTTTCATCTACTCCGAGGGTAGTGTGTGTAATATTGTGTTTAGACATGCACGATGTGTTCTTGATGAGGTATCTCTTAGGTTTGTATTTTTGTTCCATGCCACCTACCCAAGGGTAGTGTGGGATGTTTAATACGACATAAGTGACGTGTTTCTTGATCAGGTGTTGGTGATGTGTTTTCTTTTGTTGCTTATTTACTTATAGGATTTTGGATTAATATTTAGTGAGTCACAATTTGAGATACATGGTATATATATGAAAGTTTCCTTATTTGGATTATTCCCTCGACGTACTCATCTCGTGTTATGGATTTCTAAATCTTAACTTCTCTTAATACAAGGTAAATGAGGTTGGTAGATTATGCATTTTCTAGGTAGAGCCTCCATTATATGCATAGCCCTTTCCCTGGGGACGGGCGAAAATGTTCTTGCTAGAACTCTAACGCTATTATTTTCACCTCTTTTTAGGTAATGGGACAAAGTTCCGGAGAGTCACAGGTTGACGGAGATTCGGCATAGTCACTGTCATTCGTAGGTTTTTGGTGCTCCACAGTCGATTATCTATGATTTTAGTTTCCTATTAGAGACGTACTTTATTTTGGAGGCTGAGAGCCTATGTACTTTTTAGTTGACTCTTATGTATTAGAGATTTAATGTTATCATTCTAGTATATCAGATGTATTTTCTTTTCTTCTATTAGAACATGATTATAGTTATTATTGTATATCTCTTTTCTATATTGTGTTCTTTGTATTGTTATCTTTGATGTATCTGCTTGTACCCTCACTTCTTATTTTTTAGATATCTGCTAGAGCGATCTTAATGTGATGGTGAAACATATTTTTTTACTGTGTTAGGTGCATGGAAGGTTTGACATCTTTGGGTTCACCTTGGACTGTAGCCATGTGTGAAACCAGGGGCATCACAGTGGATATCAAAGCTCTAGTTCCAATATTCTTAGGATATACTATGTCGAGTCGTGAAGCTAGTATAGAGTTTCCTTAGGGCTCATATATAGAGTTCGCTAGGAATTCTGAGATTGAGTGAGGTCGTTATGCATATAACTCAACAATTTTCAAGAATTTTTTATGAATAACATACTTGATTTATGAAGTATTTTCAAGGATACGATGTGTTATGTTTTTCCTATTGCTATATTCTATGTTATATATGCTTGTGGTCTCATTTACTGTGCTTAATAAGCTCTCCTCCTGAACTTATAAATGTCCGAATGAGGACGTGGTCATGGTAGATCTCGTACCCAGAGAGCTGGACAAGCTGAACCAGAGCCCGAGCCACAGCAGGCTCCATGGTATCTGATCAACCTCATGGAGCCAATTGCAGCTAGATTGGTAGCGATTAAGGAGCGAGTGGCGAATCAGGTTCCACCAGTAATACCACCTCCTGTGGTTCCACCACCAGTCATACCAGAAGTCACACCACCACCAATTGTTAACAGAGTCGTAGAGTAGGAAGCTTGGCTCTGATTGGTGGAGAGATGTTAGAAGCTGAGGGCACTAGAGTTCTAGGGTTCATCAGACTCACTTGTAGCCCATAAGTGGAAGGAAGACGTGGGAAACATCCTAGATATGCTTGACGTCGATTCAGTCTAGAAGCAAAGGCTGGCAGCATTTAGCCTTAAGGGCGATGCTAGAGGGTGGTATAGACTTTTGTTTATACTCGAGCAGAGGATGACACTCAGTTGGGAGGACTTTATTTAATTCTTTGATGAGCACTATATATCTTCAACAACAAAAGCTGGGAAAGAGGTAGAGCTATCCCGATTAGAGCAGGGAGACATGTGAGTAGCTAATTATGAAAGTAAATTCATGAATTTACTTAGGTTCACAAGCATGTGGCATACAGGGGAGCGTCAGGCTCAAATGTTTTTGATGGGACTTCACCCCAACATTCGTTACTATTTGGTATCCCGTCATTATCGTTCTGTGCGAGAGGTGGCCGATGCTGCTATCTTCTAAGAGGCTGAGACCGCTATGTTTCAAAAGAGAAAAGAGGGAAGCTCTAAAGCAGGATAGTTCGGGGAGAAAGGCAAGGGCAAGAGATCATTTGTAGGACTAGATGACCTCAATAGTATATTGGGCCTCATATGGGTGGACAGCAGCAGCAACAGTAGGGTCCTCATCAGAAGGGACAATAGGATCAGAAGGTGGTGGAGTAGCACAAATTTCAAGGCAATTTCTACAATTGTAACAAGTATGGACATCTGGCTAGGGACTGCCATAGCGTGCCAGTAGGAGGATAGCAGGGCAAAGGTCAGGGACTATAGCTGAACCATAGACAGGGTTGTTGGCACGGTTAATATTCAGGATCTAGCTCAGGGATAGATGGATCCGTATATTCCAAAGCCTTCAGCACAACAGACCCCAGCTTTCGGTCGAGTTTATGTAGTTGTACCATGTAATCATGTTGCGAGCAGGGCCTTGGTGGAAGGTACATTCCTTATGAACTCCTTCCCAGCCCGGATTCTTTTTTATTCAGGTGCTTCGTACTCCTTTATATCTTTTGCATTTATAGATAGACTTTAGCTTGTTACACAGCCTTTAGACATTCCTTTGTAAGTTTCTACTCCTTTAGGGGACGTATCCCTACAAGATAGCATCTGTAGGAGATGTATTGTCAGCCTAGACAAGTCTGAGTTTATAGTTGATTTGATCATCTTGCGCATGTCTGAGTTTGATGTGATTCTTCGTATGGATTGGTTATCTTCCTACCATGTTAGTATCGACTATTTTACCAAAACAGTTAGTTGTGAACGTTCGATGGGAATGAGTTAGTTGTAGAAACCTCACAGGGGAACAAGTTTGCCGAGTTATTTCTGGCATGCATTAAGGAGGTGTTGTAGCGGAATCAGGGTGCTAATTTATACAAGACCAGAGTAGTCTCAGAGCATCAGGATGTCTTTTTAGGACCTACCTAGATTACCTCAAGTGAGAGAAGTTGAGTTATGCATAGAATTGCAGCTACGCACAACACCGATATCCTGTGCACCTTATCGTATGACACCTGCTGAGATGAGAGAACTATAGACTCATTTAGAGGAGATCATTGCTCAGAGATTTATTCACCGGAGCCATTCTCCATAAGGAGCACTCGTCCTTTTCGTGAAGAAGAAGGATGATAGCCTTCGTTTGTGCATTAATTACCATTAATTGAATAAGGTCACTATCTGAAAAAGGTATCTGTTACCCAGGATTAATGACTTATTTGACCAGTTGCAGGGAGTGCAGTGTTTCTCAAAGATTGACCTTCAATTTTGTTATTACCAGTTGCGTGCTTGGGAGATGGATATTCCTAAGACCGCATTTCTGACTAGGTATGGATCCTTTGAATTTCTTGTTATGCTATTTGCATTAACTAATGCACATGCAATATTCATGGATTTGATGAACCGAGTTTTTTCCATAATTGGACCAGTTCGTGATCGTTTTCATCGACAACATCCTCATCTACTCGAAATCATTGGCCTAACATGACCAGCATCTTCATTTGGTATTACAAACTTTGCTGGAGCACCAGTTGTATGTAAAGTTTAGCAAATGCTCGAAATCATTGGCCTAACATGAGCAACATCTTTAGAGGTCAGATTTTTGGGTCACGTCATTAGCAAGGAGGGTATTGTAGTTGATCCAGCTAAAGTTGAGGCAGTGCTTGATTAGGAGCCACCGAAGACAGTTACGGAGATTTGAAGCATATTGGGGTTTATCGATTACTACAGGAAATTCATTCAGGATTTCTATAAAATAGCTACCCCATTGACACACCATACAAAAAATGATGTTCAATTTGTTTGGAGGCCAGAGTGTTAGAATGCCTTCGAGACTTTAAAGGCCAAGTTGACTACCGCACTAGTGTTGATTATTCCGAGCAGTGGTAAAACATTTGTTGTCTACATGGATGCATCATTATTGGGGCTAGGAGGTATTTTGATGTAGGATGAGAGAGTGTTCAGAGAGATGTTGTTGGGTATGTATCTAAATGCTTTACCTATCAGTAGGTGAAGGCAGAACATCAGAGACCAGCTGGAACCCTACAACCCTTACCCATTTCTGAATGGTAGTGGGCAGATATTTTGATGGATTTCATTATGGGATTGTCGAGGTCTAGTAAAGGAAATGATTCCATTTAGGTTATCATTGATCGATTGACGAAGTTAGCACACTTCTTGCCAGTTTAGACAACTCATACTACAAAGACTTATGCAAGGATTTTCATTCAGGAGATTGTGAGTATGCATGGAGTTACAGATATGATCGTGTCAGATAGTGGCTCAGTATTCACATCATATTTTTCAAAGAGCTTCCAGAATTCTTTTGGTAGCTAGCTAGCATATAGTAGTGTTTTCCACCTATAGAAAGATGATCAAATAGAGGGAGTAACCAAATATTGGAGGACATGCTTCTGGCATGCGTGATAGATTTCCAAGGCAGTTGGAAAGATCATATACCATTAATTGATTTTCCTTACAATAATAGTTACCAATCGACCATAGGTATGGCTCCTTATGAAGCATTGTATGGGAGGCCCTAATTTGTTAGGCAGAGCCAGAGGATAGCTTACTGCTTGGACTAGATCTTGTGAGATAGACTATGGAGAAGGTAACATTGATTTGAGAGCATATTCTTACAGCCCAGAGCTGGCAAAAGAGTTACGCAGATCATAGGTGACGACCTCTAGAATTTTAGGTTGGAGACTACGTCTTATTGAAGGTGTCATCTATGAAAGGTGTCAAGCGGTTTGGTAAATGGGGAAAGCTTGCCTTGAGTTTTATTGGTCTGTACAGAATTGTAGATCGTATTGGAGCTATCTCATACCAACTAGACCTTCCAATATTGATGTCGGGTGTGCATGATGTCTTTCATGTCTCGATGCTCAAGAAAAAATTACAAGAAGAATAACAGCCGGGGTTAATCCGTGGACCACCGCGCAATCTAGATCCGGTCGGATCTACACGATTTGACGGGTGTTATCTCACTAAGGAAATAACAGCCGGGGGGGTACTATTTCACCAAGGAAATAATAGCCTTTAGTTCTCGGGATCAAAGGCCAAGCTTTGCTCGGCCTTGGCCGAGCCACCAAGAGGTGGCTCGGTTTCGGCCGAGCCTCTCTTGGTGTTGTTTTTTTTTTCGTTGTGTCCGTTCTCCGGTTCTGTGGTTGATTTATCCGGACTTCATTCGTTGACCTGATTTGGCAGTAAATCCGGATCCTGATTTGGCAGTAAATCCACTTTTGAGTTTGAGTCCGAAACTGATCTTGATTCGATCTTGATTCGTTCGAGTCCGCTCTTGGTTGGAGGACTCGTTGATTCACCAAACCGTTAGCTTGATTCCGCATGCGAGTGGATGTATTCCATTGTTTGCGTGTGGTTCGTTAGCCTCGTCGCCTCGTTAATCCGTTTCGTTGTGTGTCCCTTGGCTTTGGCGTTGTGGACTGACGATCGTGTTTGGATATGTCACCCGATGGTTCATTGGTTTGTTGAATCATCGTGCCAAGCCGTGTTAAGGGACCTATAAGCAGTTTTATACGCCTACAAATAGAAGTAGATAGTAGTGGACAAATGAGGAGTGTTTTCTGGGCCGATGGAAGATCTAGAGCATCTTATTTGAAATTCAATGATGTTATTGTGTTTTATGTGACATAAAGAACTAATAAGCTCAGTCTTCCATTTGCTCCATTTACTGGTGTAAATCAACATAGGCAGTCCACTTTACTTGGTTGTGCATTATTAGCCGATGAACAGGAAGATACCTTTGTGTGGTTATTTAAAGAATGGATAAAATACATGCATGGCATTGAACCAGGTGCTATTATAATAGATAAGGATAAAGCAATGTGTAATGCTATTCACTCAGTGTTTCCAATGACAAGACACCGTTATTGCTATTGACACATGCAAAAGCACATTATCGATCATTTGCCTACTTTGGAATCTTGTTATGGTGAACAGTTTCAAAGGTATTAGGGCTTGTGGTATAACAGTTCTTCAATTGACTAATGTGAAGGATATTGGCTTGAGATGAAGGAGAAGTTTGATATAAATGAAGAAGAGGATGGATGGTTACAAACAGTTTATAAATGTCGAGAACACTGGGTGCCATGTTATTTGAAGGATACTTTTTTTGCTGGAAAGAGATCGTGCCAAAGGAGTGAAAGTATTAATGCATTTTTTGATGGGTATGTTAACTCACAAACTCAATTACACGAGTTTGTGGCATAATATGAAAAAGCAGTAACTCATCGTCGCTTAAGTGAAGCCCATGAAGATTTTAAGATTCTTTGCACAAAGTCTGTCATGCTCCTTGGACATCCAATTGAGGTCCAAGTTGAAGAAATGTACACACGCATTATGTTTGATGTGTTCCAAACTAAATTCAAAGGATTTGGTACAGAGTTTTCTAAAGAATTGAGAAAAGATGGGGACATTGTTGAATACAAGATCTGTAAGTTTACAGACAGAGGAAAATAGGAGGTGGTTACTTATGAACAATCCAGTCAGATGTAGTTTCGTTGCACTTGTGCTTTGTTTGAAACTAATGGTGTTGTATGTAGACATATATTGTCGCTAATGATAGCTAGGCAAATGGATTCATTACCCGATCATTACATCCTACACCGATGGACTATATATGCTCGACATCGTAACATTGGGGTTAACAACTGATAATCATATTTTATTACAGTTTTATACCCTCATTATCTATTTTATATGAATAAATATACTACTAATAATTATTTTTATCTTTAATTACAGGTTAATGAAGAATAAATCTCAAAACTCTCATCTCTCAGCAAAAAAGCCCTTGATTTATTGAAGAAATGAAGCCCATGGAAGCAAACAATTTCTTTCAATATTCAATGAAGTGTTGAAGCCCAAATGAAGAAAAAATACCAAAGCCCAAAAGAAGCCCATTGAAAAATCAATTTCCAAATTATCCAAAAGCCCAGAATCAAGCCAAGTAGCTTGTAGAATCCTGAGAAAATAAAAAATCCAATATGAAAAGAAATCATATTCAAAATGGTTGGCCACAAAGAAACGACGATATCTCCTAATCCAGAGGGCGGAATTTAACATATAATATATAAAAATCGTCTATCTCGACGAGACAAAGCTATCAGTGAAATCAGAATTTGGATATAGTGGGTATCGATGTCGGCATCGATGCTGGCATCGATACCGGCATCGATGCTGGCATCGATACCAGCATCGATGCCAGTTTACTGTAGCGCAAGTCAATGGCTGGTTTTGCTTTTCTTGGGGCTCAAGTTTGATCCAATGGCTCTCATTCACTGATGTTTACTATAAATAGGGGTAGAGAGTGAGGGGTTAGTGGTGTAAAAATTTTTGTAACTCCTTTTGGAGAGGAGGGCTACTCTTAATTGAGAAGGCCTTCCAAATTTGTAACTTTTTATTACAATTAATAATAATAATTTTTTCACCACTTTAAATATTTCTTCTCTTTGTTGGATGATGAAGATGGAGATGAAGAATTATTTAGAGGTTTGTATTTCTTTTCTATTTCTCTTTTATTTCTTTTTTTATTGCTTATTAGTTTAGATTTATTTCTATGCTTATAGTTAGATTTTATTTTCTTGTTAAATAGCCAAGAGGCTAGAACCCTCTTGCCTTAGATTTATTTCATGCTTATAGATTAGATTTATTTCATGCTTATGGAGTAGATTTATTTTCTTACATTTAATTCTTGCAATTTATTTTGTAGTTTAGATTTTACAATTTATTTTTTAGTTAGATTTTAATTTCTTGTACTATTCACCTTGAGGTTAGAACCCTCTTGGGTATAGTTTTTCTTTTTTTTATTTTCATTTTGTTTGATTCGCCTTTAGGCTAGAACCCTCTAGGGAATCACTCTTTTCTAAGAAGTGGGTTTAATTTTAGATTACCCATATCTATAATTGAATCCACCACTTTAATTTCTTTTATTTTCTTTTATTCTTGAATTTTATTTTTCATTCTTGATTTTTTATTTGTTTCTCGATTTTTTCATTCTTCCTTCTTGCCTTGTTGATCACATTTATTTTTTACTCACATCCACTCTCAAAAACATTGATTTACACACTATAACGTTCACTCTCATTATCTCTCCATAATCACATTCACTCATCACTCCTATTTGTCACGCACACAACATAAGAACCGATTTTATATTTTCTCCTACAAAACACCTTCCTCGTGGATCGATATCTTTATACTATAACTTGACACGGTTGTGCACTTGCAACATTTTTGATACATAATTATGCCGCATCAACAACATTGTATTTGGAAGAAACATCACAAGCTGTGAAGAGAAGATTAATTTATTAAAATCTTGGGTGTTAAGAGCAAAATTCAATAATGCACTTGAGCTTGCATTTGATTAAGAAGAGAAGATGCAAAACTAGGTGATATGCTATCAAATTTCATAGAATCACTTGAAGAAGAAGTTGGAGAAACTCAAGATCAAATGGTGGATATTCCTCAGATTTCCCCACCTATTTCACATACAATGGAGCACGTTCCTCAGATTACAGTTCGTGATCCAGATAGACCTGCAAGGACTAAAGATCATCCACACAATGCTACTAGAATCCAGTCAGATTTAGAACAAGCACAAGAAAAGAAAGAAAGGAAGAAACACATATGTAGCAGATGTGGTGAAATCGGGCATTATAGAACTAGCTGTAAAGTTAACTTGCAAAGGTACAATTAATAAATTTTTTAATGTTTCGAAGTCATCGGTTAGATTTATTATCATTAACTTTGTCATCAATCTAGCTACATTTCTAATTCTGACTAACTCCCAATAATTTATCATGTAATTTACAGCTAAACATATGCACGGGTGCTGGATTATGAGGTTTGTTCATTAGGTACCCAGTCCATGTACGTATGAAAAGATTTATTTCCCCCTTTTTTTTGCTTGTATTTTTCTGTATCAATCTATAATTTTCTCAGTTCTTACTTCTACTGGTTCAAAAATTTGAATACTTGTGGCACAGGTTATTGGAGCACAGGATGTTGGAGCATAGTTTAAAAAAATTAGATCAAAATATTTTGTAGTTTACTCTATTGCGGAGAGCAAGATGTAACTTTGGTGTTAGAGGAAACTATTGGCTATTTTCATATGTTATAACAGATGTAAAACTAGTGGAAAGATATCCATAGATGTAAAAGCTACCTTTCCTATGTCACCAATAACAGAAATCTCTTGCTCATTTTTACTGCCTTCAGCAAACATGCACAAGTCTAGCGACAAATGTTATTGTGTTCTTTCTTTCTTATTTTTCCCTCTATTTTTCTTGTTGAGGTTATCATCCTAATTGTTGTGCAGTGATGTTGAATGGCACACAATTATCTGTTACTCATATGCGGGTTACAAAGTTTAGAGACAAATGTTGACCTTTCTTTCATAAATTTCATCCTTGTAATTAACATCAATAGACCCAGAGGCCATCACACGAACTAAATTTTTAGCTGCAAATAGTCTCATCAAATCAAAAAATTTACAGCACTTCTCTACTAGTGTTCCCCCAGTGTTGATGTTGAACCGATTCTAGTCATTAACCTGAATATATTTAGAGTAACAATACAAAGGGAACTTATAAATACGTAAACATATTCTATAATGCTATGCGCGTGGATGTAGGTGCCTACAGCGTCAAGATATCATTGAGGACAAGACCAGGAATCTAAACAAGACCATGGATCAGTGCGTAAAACTAGTAATTCACAATATATTGAACTGGTTATGAAAGGGAATCTAAACAGTTCACATCATCTCCTCCTTTTCTTTTATCAACTAGATGGGGCATCTCAAGATCTCATCAACAAGCTAATTCCAGAACACGTGAATTTGTTTGACTAGATAGAAACCTAGGATGAATTTGTTTGACTATACTACCAATAATGTAAGAACATGTAGAGAACATACACTTCAACAAATCCAATAATACATTCTTACACCCTACTTAGCACAAATCCAATAAAAATACCAAATACAAATCCTAGAAAAATACCAAATAAAAGAGCAAATATAACAAGCTTCAACAAATCCATAATATCAATCTCAATCTTTCTCTTTTCCCGCACTTCTCCACTTGACACGGCTCTTGAAACTTGCGGCGTCACGCTCGACTGCTTTGTCTGAACAAGCTCTGCCTTTGAACCTTTAAACTCCTCTTCATCAGATACCCATTTGAAGAATCCATAATTACTCACTTTCTAATTAGCGCATCCTAAAAAAATTGAACAGGGTTTGTCTTAGTTCTAGATCTGGAGAGTATACCCCTCCTTCCACAATGGTACAATAGTCCATGACGATTGCTTGAAGATGACTCCATGATCCACGGCTACAGATACAAAAGTTTACATATTCATAACAATTAAAAAATAATAATTGGCAAAAAGGAAACACACTCGAACACTATAACTTCTCAAGGAGAAGGAGGGAAAAAGGCCATGTAGCACACAATTATGCGTACTATGATAAATTTATGCAGCTTAAAAAGACTGAGGGCACACCTTAAGACGATCAAGTTTCCTTACAACTCTAATGCTAGATACAGCTCCTTCTGGCCAGTTCTTTTATGTTTTTACCTTGGCAAGGATTAAATGTTTTAGTGGTAGCAACATAAAATGGAATGTCATTTAGCATCTGATAATACTTGAACTACTAGGATGCCATTATATTTTCCTGAGGTAGAATTCAGCTTGATAAATTCTGTTTCAGTATAAGTTCACAAGGTAGACACATGATATGCATACTATCTATTTGCTGATGGTCCAACCATAATAATCACAAAATTCCCAAGTCATCCAATTTGTTTCCAGTTTCCATTATGATGCCAGGCACTATAAACATCAGCTCTTGAAGACTAATTAATGAACTGGCTAACACAGTTTAAGAAATAGATGTTTACGAAGTCTGTCTAACACAAAGCTATTAAAATACCATATCAACTTGCCTTTTTATGTCTATTTTTGTTGATTTTTTCTTAATTAAGAGGGATCGAGAGGGATTTTTTAAATCAAATATTAATTAGTAAAATGGAGAAAGAATAACACGACTAAAAACTCAAATATTAATTAATAAAAAATTAGTACATCACCAAAAATCACTTTAAATCCCTACAAATAGATCTTACACATTGTAAGAAATAGATGTAAATAAGCCTTTTTATGACTATTTTTGTTGATTTTTTCTTAATTAAGAGGGATCGAGAGAGGGATGAAGAGGGATTTTTGAAATTTTACCTGACAGAGAAATCAGGTCTGGGGTTAGCGGCGACTCGGAGGGATCTCACGGCGGCATCAGAGGGAACTCGCTGCGGCTCAGTAGGAACTCGCAGCGGCTCAGAGAGAACTCGCGGTGGCTCAGTGGGAACTCACGGGCGGCTGCAAGAGGGAACTCGCGCGGACTTTAGAGGGAAATCAAAGGGGCCTTGGCCGGGAGAAATCTCGCGGCGCGTGAAATCAAAAAGAGGGTTGGCGTAAGATTTCGGGAGGACGGGACTGTGGGGAGGGGAGGATCTAGGCATAGAGAGGAGACGATTTTGGGGAGAAGAGAGCCAGATTTTTGGGCTGAGATCATATGATGAAAAGGTCACCGAGGGGGCAGGATTATAATCGTGGGGTTTTTTCATATAAACCGCCCTACAGTTCACGAACTGGGCCGCTGCGATAGCTCAATACAAGTTTTCCTCATATTATATATTATATATATATATATAATATATATATATATATATATATATATATATATAATATATATATATATCTTTATATATATATATATATTAGAACACACACACACACACACACACACACACATATACATACACACACACATATACATATACATATACATATACATATACATAAACATATACATATGTATATACACATATACATATACATATACATATACATATATGAGAAAAATGGGTATGCTTGGAACCAAGCACAAAAATTTATGCTTGGTAGTGAGGTGGTATAATCCCCTCCACTCATTCAAATGGTTGCATATCCCCATACACTCATCAACCCATGTGAAAGTGGTCCCCCATTTGAATGAGTGGAGGGGATTGTGTCCACGTCATAATTTAATTATTATAATTTATTTTCTACAGCATAAAATTTGTGCTTCGGTACCAAGCAACACATATTTCTCTCTACACACACACACACACACACACAACACACACCACACACACACACACACACATATATAATATATATATATATATATATATATATATATATATTATATATATATATATATATAAAAAATATATATATATATATAATATATATATATTATATATATATAAATATGATTGATCTTATGTCAATTAAGAGATTCGGATCGCTCTACTAATGAGCAATCTCCTAATATTTACTCCATAAATCAATCATAACCTTTCATTTTAGCATGTACGGTCACAGATCTCTCTCTCCCAGCCATTAACTCAATCTTCTCTCTCTCTCTCTCTCTCTCTCTCTCTCTCTCTCCCACCCCACCCTCATCTCAATCTCAATATCTCTCCCACTTCTCAATCTCTCGGGCTCCTCCTTCGCCCGCTCGCTGACTCCTCCTCCGCCACTCCCGCCCTATTGCCGACTCCTCCTCCGCTGCCCTCCTCGCTCCGTCACCGATTCCTCACTGCTGCCGCCCTCGCTACCCGTCTCTGAATCCTCCTCCGTTCCCTCGCCGACTTCTCCTCGTCGCTCCTCTCCCCTGTCGCCGACTCCTCCTTATGGCGGAGAATTCTAGCCCCTCCCTCTTTCAAAGCTAAAGTTTGGGGGTTTTGGATTCTTCTCCGTTGAAGGTAACCATACTTCTCTTAAAAAAAATTCTTACTTTCTCTTGAATGCTTCACTCTTCGATTTAAAGTTGAATTTTTTTCATTAGGTTTAGTCTGGGCTTTGTTTATTTTCGGATTTGGGTAGATCTGAGGAATCTGTTTTGAGATTATACACTTTAATGAGAAAATTCAACAAAAGGTGTCACCTTTTTTATTCTAAGAGCTCCAAAGCTCATAAATTGGATAAATTTGTATCTGCTTCAGTTTAAATTCGTTTTTAAGCAAAGGATTGCTTATGGGTTTAAATTCATTTTTATTAGATTGATTGCAGTGCTTGCTTATGATTCTGGGTGTTCCTTTGGATTCTGGTCTGTTCTTCAGCTTGTTTATTATTCTGACAGTAATGTCTTCCTGTAGGGGAAAAATAAGGTAAAAGTGAAGGAAAAGCTTGACAAGCATACTCAAACTGGTTATTGTTCTGACCTCATAGATAGAAAGGCTGAAGTGAAGAACATAATCGAAGGAGTTATAAACAACATGACAAATGACGAAGATGGTGGGGATGGTCTTTGTTTTTAAGTCATGTCTATCTGTAGATCTTCTATTTAATAAGTTTTTCTTTCTCCTATTTAGAGGGTTTCTTTGATTTGTAAATTGTACTAAGGAATATTTATCTACAGTTTTATTGTGTGCATGTACAACAAAATGTTCAATGCTATAGTTCTTCCATGTTTTAACTTTTCATGAGACTTGATGTCCTATGTTCCTTTAGGCTCTTTTTGGTTGTGTCAATTGTTTGGTTGTGGTCTCATATTGTTTACACTTGTGTCTCAGTTTTTCTTGTTTGATTTATACATTTTTTTGCGTTGCAAAAACTATAAATTGATTCCTTAGAAAAATAGAGGGAGATGTATATACTGTATTAGCATAAAATTGTCCCAGAGCAAAATTTCTGGAGGCCCTTACAGAAATATGACAAAAAACAAATATATTCCATCACTCAACAAATATGAACATTAGCTTCAATTCATAGAATGCCTAAAATCATTTGATACATACATACAGAAATGACAACCTCTGAATATGCAAAATAGCGATAAATGTAATATTCATAAATCAATGACTATCTATCCACGTTTACAAGCAACTAGATAAAATATTAAGAATGCATACACATTTCAAATATAGAAAACATATCTAATAAGCAGTACATAGAAAATTCGACTCATCCAATAGAGTCATCATAATCCATTGTTTCACAATGGTCTAGTTGTTTCAAACATCAAATAGTCATGATAAATTCTTATACTATTTCCAATAAAAAAATGATGCTTCACACTGCTTCCAAGCTACAGAACAGTACTAAACAAAAACAAAATCAAAACAAGGGTACAGTCCTTGGAGGTCTCAAGCAAGTAGTCTTTAGAGGTCTCAAATCTCGGTAAAGTCGTCTATTTCCACCGCCTCAGAATTTTCATCAACCTCGGCTTCTCCACTGCCTTTCTGAAAAAAACTGAGAGACAAGTGTAAACAATAGCAGTCTAGAATCCTAACACAAGTTCCATCAAGAAAATGTCTAAATTTCAAAACAAAAGTTACAGGAAGCTAGTTAGAAATGCAAGCAAACAAAATTCCATCTCCTTAAGCCCCAGGCAAAGATATGTTAATATCAGTATTAGAGCTCCTCTATTCAGGTACAGAGTGTAGAGGAGTAGCAGACAAATTATCCCCCTTGAAAGTTGAAGAAATGTTCGGTCTTGGAGTTGAACTCTGCTCAGAATTTGATTTTTCTGGGTCTTGTGCAAATGAAAATCCCATGATATTGGATTGAACAAATTCTTGTGAACTTGGCATATTCAATTGATACCCATGTATCTGTCAAAATACTAGTAATATAAATAGATAGCAAAAAAGAAAATCATATATTTATAACAAGCACAAACTCACATTATACGGATGAAAGAGCATTGGCATATATCTACCATTACCAACTGTCATAGGAGAGTGCATAAGTACTTGTAATTGATAGTAATGAATCATATAACACTATAGTTGTTTGAAAACTCATTATACACAATGTGAAGCATTGTTTTGAAACCTGAGATTGTTGTGAAGAAGGTACATGAGATTGGTCCATTGCATCGCAATGTCTTGGAGCTTTAGTTACCTATCATTGCACAGACATCAATAATGACTATATTCAGCAAGAAGTAAATAATGACTTCAATTATAGTTAAATATAAGACCCGTGCGAGCTTCTTTTTGTTTTTGCTTAATTGAGCTTCAAAACCTCCCTTTACTCGACGTTTTCCACGATGTGTAGCTTCTCTCTTTTTGAATCCCTTTACATTCACAGCGGTTACATTATTAGAGCAATCAACCAAGACATTTTGTGCTGCATCTTGATCAGTGAAAAAAGTTTGTGGAGGCTTCCCACACATTGTCTTTAAAAAGGTTTCAAACAACCATATAAAAGATGATGTGGTCTCGTCGTACATTAAGGCAATTCCAAAAATAATAGTATCTCTATGATGATTTAATCCAACAAACACCGCAAATGGTCGATTTGCTTCATTAAGTTTGTAAGTTGTATCAAAACTAAACATATCACCAAATATACCATAATCTATTATCATTTTAGCATCAACCCAAAAAACGTTGGTAATCTGTTCCTCAGTGTCTTACTGCATCTCATGGAAGAACGAAGGATTTTCCAACATTTGTTTTGAAAAATATTCAATCAGATAACCAGCTTCTCCAAAAGTTTCATTTCTTTCTGTCGGACAGTTCGAAGGTAATTCTTTTGGTCTACCTTTGTAAATCCCAATGACTCTCTACCACTTGCTTGCTGACCCATTAATTCAAATGCAGACTTTGGCGAAAGACCGGAATTTGCTGTCATGTCTAAAAAGGCTTCATCTGATTGTAGCCGCCAAATATTACCTATGGATTCCCACACGCAGCTTAAGACAAAGAGAACATGATGAACGACATCATCCGAGTCAAAGAAGTTTATCTGACAATGATGAAACACATGAAGCGAATCGGTAAAAGCGTACAAATCAACAAATTGACGAAACACACGTAAAAGGGAAAGCAAGTAAACTGAAGGAAATACAAACAGCCAAAAGAATCAAAAAGACATAACAGCTAGCCAGAAGACTTGCACCCATGCGAGTCACCAAATAGTGACTCGCATAGCTCCGAGTCACCAAATGGTGACTCACGCAGCTCCGAGTCACCACGACTATTTGGGCCTCCTAAATTCTCAAAACACGGATTTCGATGTTTTATTAGAATTCTTTCGTCCCAGAACCTCCATAACTGTTTTGAAACTATCCTTAAGAGCGCCTGGGCGGTTATCAACTATAGATGACGTCAAAATATTTGATCTTATCAGCAAATGCGGCGACAAAAGCCTATAAATAGAAGTCCAGGGTCTTCATTCGAGAGGATCTGAAATCTGAGGGTGAGGTGTTGTCCAATTGAACAGTAAACCACGAATTTCAGAGGAAAATTGGCAGATCTTGGCGAACTTTTTTATAAAGGGAAAACCTTCCAAAGATTTGAGATTCTCTCCCCTTCTTTCCTCCGGATCAAACCTTGTTTTGATTTCGAAAGAGCCACAATCTCGCTTGGTCGTGATTGTCGCTACTGTAATTGTTTCCTTCATAAAACAAGAGCGTAATCACACTTGTCAACCGGATCTGATCCGCGGTGGTCTACGGACTAACACGTCCCCGGCATAGACAAAGATCCCACAAAAAACAACAGGAGATAAACTACTATTGCGTTTTGTTTCATAAAGTTGTAATCTTTACTTTTCTCATTGTAAGAAGATCTTATAAAAAGATCAGCTTGCGTTTTGTTTCATAAAGTTGTAATCTTTACTTTTCTCATTGTAAGAAGATCTTATAAAAAGATCAGCTTGAACTTGTAATTTTCTCATTGTAAGAAGATCTTATAAAAAGATCAGCTTGAACTTGTAATCGATAAACGGTGTAACAGGTTCGACAACAATGAAAATAATAACTTTTAACGAAAACAAACTAGCAATTACAGTGGGAGCCGACGGCCTTTCTGCGAAGGCTGTGGTGTTGCAACCAAGGATTCTCATCCTGGTTGACGAAGAGGTCGAATACGAGTTCGGCCAATAGAAGTATGAAGAGTATATTTCTTCCTCCCCCAGATCATCTTCTCCTCAAAAGAGCAAGAAGATCTCTTCCATAAGGAAAGTTCGTTAGTCTTCAGATCTGAAGACCCAAAATGAGGAGCTCTACACCATTACTGCTGCAGTTTCATCCCCTAATGCTCTTATGATTTTTGAAGAAGTCGGATCTTTGGGACTGAACCCTTCCTTGGTCAAAGAGCCTACTGCTAAAGGCGTGCCAACTCTGTCAAAGAGAGCACGGCAAAGACGACGCCAACGCCTTGCATGCAAACTCGCCATGGCTTTGGAACTAGTTGACGAGATCCGTTATGAGGCGGACCTGAGGTTTAGGAGGCGCCAAATGCCACAACAGTGAGCGAGTATCCTCGCTTACAAACCCGTAGCAGATGAGTGGATCCGCGTCAAAAAGATCCGTTCAACACTTGAGGAGCGTGTTCAGAAACATCGCGCATTGCTCACACACGTAAGAATCCTTATGCAGGAAGCCAATAAACTACATAAAGAAGAGGTGGCCCAAAAACCACCAAAACTATGCAGAGTATGGAGAAAAAAGGGTAAAAATACGTCCGAAAATGTCAAAAAAGAGAATTTGCCTCTTACTGACTCGGCCAAGGCCGAGTCACCACCTACTAACTCCGCCAAGGCTGAGTCACCACCTACTGACTCGGCCAAGGCCAAGTTACCACTTACTGATTTAGCTAAGGTCGAGTCACCAAATGGTGACTTGCGCCACCTCCGAGCCACCAAAGCTTGTTTTACTTCCGCTTCGCTTCATGCAGTCCTTTTTGAGCCTCTAATGGCTGTTGTTCCCATCATAACAAATTCCTCACCTCCCTTGAAGCTTCAAGATAGTGTGGACTTATCAAGATTCAAAATGAAGATTACCGATCATCTCGATCATTTGCATGAACATCGAGGTAAAGCTCTAATTAAAGAACGTTTGGCTTCAGCAAATGAAAGCCAAACAACTCATTAGACTAAGGGTCGCATACATCCTCCTAACAAGTTTAGAGCCTCTCATGCTAAGAATGTACCTACAACTGCTCGCCTCGGATTGCGAGTTGAAGTCCATGAGCCCATTGAGGACTCGCATTTACAAAGGCGTAGTTCCAAATGAGTGACTCTTGAGAACACCAGGGAAGTGTGTTCATCAGAAGATGACGATGTTAAACTGGGAAAATCATACCCACAAAAGATAGGTTGCTTCAATGATCACATCGATAAGTTGTACTATCAGGCTGGGGGTACACACAAATCTCGAAAGAGAAATACATGGGAAACAGATTCCCACTATCCATGTACCAAGCTCATCAAGGCAGTATTATCAAAATGTAACTGCCCCGAAACCACTCCACAAAGGGTCTCAGTATTTAAAAGACTTTCTACCCAAATGTCAAGACCCAAGTCAAGGCGTTTCCGTAAAAGAAGATCGGTTGTTCAAGACGATGAACTTCCAGAAGTATCCACCAACATGACTGGTAAAGAGAAGGAAACACGACACTTCAGTCCTGAACTATTTGTAGAAGTATCACAGCACATGACTTGGCTGCGGTTTGAAACTGTGAGACCTAGACCTAGGAGGTCACAGTCCTCAGAAGACGAGACTTCAGATGCTTGCTCTGCGTTGGCTTCCGATGATACGACATCTAGCGCAGAACAATTCTATGAGTCATTTATGATCAGCACAGAACAAATGACTAAAATTCTAGAGGACGCTCTAGCTAAGAAAAAAGAGAACTTCAAATTTGAAATAGAGATGGCTATGCAGGAGATGAAAGATATGCACAGCCAACAAATTGAAGCATTGACGAATCAGCAAGGAGAGTCCAACCAACACAATAATCCTAACCAAGTTGATAGTGATCGAGAAGTAGATGATAATATCCATGTCGAGGCCCCTCTTGTTGACAACAATACTGGGGGTGGTTCCTCGGGTAATAACAATGCAAAAGAACACTATGTCATTTCTCCCCAGGATCATTCAAAGAAAGATGCGAGTGAAGGACTCGAGATGAAAGACCTCGAAAGCAAGATTAATGCTTTAATGTCTGCTCAAGAGGTAAAGAAGACCAGTATTCCACGTCCTTATCCGAGGGAATGAGAATCAATTTTGTACCCGATAAAGTTCAACCTGATTAACTTCACGCCATTTGACGGAAGAGGTTCACCCACCCAACACTTAGTTTATTTCAAGTCTCACTTAGGTGTCATTTCAGGCAATGAACCTCTGATGGTATGATCATTTGTGGGAACTTTTCGCGCAGCCACCTTTGATTGGTATCGTCGACTCAAGCCAGGAAGTATCAATAGCTGGGATGATATGGAAACTATGTTCCTCACCAACTTCTTCGATGATGATACTGAAGTGTCGATTGGAACACTCTTTGGTGAAAAACAGAAAGACAGAAAACTAGTTAAGAACTTTGTTAAGCGTTTCCGGAATAAGGCAATGAACTGTCGAGATCCGGTCACGGAAGAATTTATTCTCCAAACGTGCCACAACAACCTTTCCTTGGACGTATTAGAAGTTATGGGGGAAGAATTTATTCTCCAAACGTGCCACAACAACCTTTCCTTGGACGTATTAGAAGTTATGGGCATGACACCATCCAAAACATGGAAAGAGTTGAAGGTACAAGGGGAGCAAGCTGAACGCTTCCTTAAGAGGAAGAAAACTAAAAGGGGTCAGCCACCCAATAATGCGCCGAAACAGAATTTTACCCCCCCCCCCATGGTAAAGGTAAGTCGCAGGCAAATATAGCGGATGCAAATCAGACATTCTAATTACAACCCCAATAGCAGCCGCAACAACAAACGCCATGCCAGCAAACACCCCAATGGCAACAACAACCTCCAAGGCAACAGAAGACTACTGTGCCAAAATTCCCAAAAGAATATTCTTTCAAGGAAGATGAGGCTCTGGTATTTTTAAATACTTGTTGGAGAATAATAAAATTAAGCTACCCCCAATCACTGATCATGAGGGAGCTAACAAAACTACAGACCCGTGATACTGTGCATTCTATAGAATAGTCCACCATCCCACAAAGACATGCTATGCTCTCAAAGACAAAATTCAAGCCCTAATCGATGTGGGTATTATCACTCCAAAGCAGCCTAAGGAAAAGAAAGTGAGGGAAATACAGTTTCTTTCAACTTTGGATCGGTCCCTATGTCATGGTTCCAACCAGAGCCTGTACCAAAAGTGAAAGTGAAAACTATTAACGATGATCTCCATGGACAATGACAGAAGGGATTTGTGCAGCACATAACTTCTAACGATAAAATTCTTTAGGTCCATCCAGATTTGCTCAATGATGAGCAACGGGCAGGTTCCTCATCTAAGAAGAAGTCCAGAAACAAGGACAAATCCTGCTGTCCTGCCAGGGTAATTCCTGAAAACGATGATGAAAGTATCCTTACTTTATCTCTTTCTGAGGATGAACAAGAAGTGTTCGCTACTAGGGGTGGAAACGAGTATCACTATAAGTATCCTGAAACCTCTGACCCAAATGATAAGACATTAGCTGAGCTGGGGTGACTACAACTCCCCCTGCACCCACAACAAAATCTTAGCAACAACCGGCTAGCAAACAAAAAGGAAAAGAACCATAAAACCAGGAGGTCCAGAACCCGAAGCAGTCTCGATTCAATCGTCCGATTGGGAGAGATAAACCAGGGAATTTAAGCACACCATACCACTTTGACGTTATGACTCAGCTAGCCAACATCCCAGTAAGAATAACTTTGTATGAATTGCTGCATCTCTCTAAAGACACAAGGGAAGCCTTACAAGAAGCCCTGGCCGATACCTACGTGTTCCTCACTCACATCAAACCAGCTCCTAAAGATCCGGAACTCTCAATTTAACATTGTGATTTGACGACTAAATAATTCCCTTGCATAACATTCACCAAAGATGATATGTAGGTTAGAAACTCAAAGAATGATAGGCCCTTATACTTCACCGGGTACATTGGCTCCAGCGTCGTTAACCGGATCCAAGTCGATCTGGGTTCCGCTATTAGCATCATGCCTCTCCGACTTATGTACAATCTTGGGATCCCTACAAGCAGATTATCCTCGACAGGCACCGTTATCTATAGATTCAATACCAGTGGCTCTAGGCCATTGGGTAAAATTCGGGAAAAATGCCAATTTGGGGATTTAAAGTCCGAAGTCACGTGCTACGTGATTGATGCGGAGACCTCCTATAATTTACTTTTCGGATGATCCTGGATCCATGGTAATCTTATCGTCCCCTCCACTCTCCATTAATGTCTAAAATATGTAGACGCTAATAATGAGATAAGGACGGTGGTCACGGATAAACAACCGTTTAAGGGGTTAGAAAATTACTTTACTGACTCCCTTTTATACGGTGCTGAATCTGACACTAAATCATCGGCTCAAGGTACGGACAGCGGAGAGGAAGCTGATACCGAAGAACTTGATTACAATGGTGGTTTTGTACTAAATGACATTGTACCCTTTGTAATCAGCACTGACGACGGTGAATCGTTAGACAGTAGTTGTAATTGGCAACTTGCCAAAGAAGTAATAAACGATGATTTAGAGTACTTACCATGTCTTGATGACGTAATGAAAGGATTATATGAGAACCCTGACATACACCTGCCGCTTAATCCTCCTGCTTAACATCAAAGCATGTCCAAGGCTCATTTGGAACAACCCTTGTCATTCCTGCCAAAGCAGGGAGTGAAAAAGAGTTAGTTTTTGGCAAAGGAAAGACGTTCCCACCGTCAAATCTTTTTTAAAGGAAAATAATGACGAAGAGAAACCCGGACCCCATCTCTCCAAGTATAGTTAGCAATCGCGTGGTTTAATGAAGAAGTGGGATATAATTTCGCGTTTGAAGAAGGCCTCTCTTTTGGTCAAGGCCCACGAGTTCCACCTCGTCCAGCCTATTGTAGGCTGTCTAAAAATCACAATAGATAGCTGATCCCCATCAAAACACCGATGATGGAAGTTACACTCTGACGACTTCCAGAAGGCTACAATTTGAAGACTTTTACGTGGATCGATGAAGGTTACAATCTGACGACCTTCACAATAATTGATGGAAGCTCTAATCAAACAGCCTTCATAATCAACATCGGGAGTTACAATCTGACGACTCTTACATATCAGAGAGCTAAAGCAAAGATTACAAAATGACGATCTTTGCAACGCTTCGACAGAAAGAGACTACAAATCGACGGTCTCTTCAAATCAAGCTGCGGAAGTCCTCCCCGCACACCAGTATCAAGATGCATCGCGTTCATAGCCACGAACGCAGCTCAACGCAGCTCCAACCGCTGCTCAACGCAGCTCCAAGCGCTGCCAGACGCAACTCTATACCGCTACCAAACGCAGCTGCCATCCGCTGCCAAACGCAGCTTCCAAGCCGCCAAACGCAGCTTCTAACAAGATGCCAACGCAGTTTCCAGCCGCTGCGTCCGAGCTTTCAGACACTGCGTTCAAGCTTCCAAACACTGCGTTTGAACGCAGAATTCATGCCAGAATGCGGGCCTGCGTTTGACTCGTTCAAACACGAGCTGAACGGTTCCAAAACCATTTCCCACGATCTGAGGGGATCACAACTCCACTCAGGAGTGATTTAAGGAGCGGTTACATCCCATTAGCCCCACTTAGGAGCGAATTAAGGAGGTGGTTACACCCTTTAATCCCCTATAAATAACAACAAACTCAACAGAGTTAAGGATCGGATTTCGGTCTGTTGGAACTTCTTGGCAGCGAAAAGAGGATCCTTCATCCTTCGGTTGGAGCTTTGGAGATCGGCAACAAGATCTTCTTCATCCTTGGCTTATAACCGACTCACGGTTAAATCAACTCTTTCATAGAGTTTCAAACTTGTTCAGAGTTCTCCACAACGTCAAATCGTGAGGAGAAGACCACGTTCCAGTGAATCAAGATATTCGGATCGTCAACGGAGAGCAAACTCGACGTGAGCATTCGAGGGAGGCACTCCATCGCCACCGTGAAGAACCCAGAGTTAAACAAAGGGGAGAATCCAGATCATTCTCTTCTCTTTTGTAATCAGGAAATCCAATTGTAACTGAGATTAAAGGAATACAAATCAATTTTTCTTTATTTCTTTTACTGCAAATTTTCCCACAAACAAAAGATGGCGACTCTGCTGGGGACTAGCTTCTCTGACGAAGAAGTGGTGGCGCAATCCGATGTTCATTTCACTGGAACAACCGTTGAAACTCTCGTGGTAGAGTTTGATCAAGCCAAGTTTAATGAGGCCCTCTCCTCCGGATCCCTTAGCCCCAAGGCTATGCGCAAGATCCACAAAGTCTCCAAAGAGACTAAAGCTCCAACTGCTCCAATTGCAGCCGAACTGCCTAAGGAAGACTGCTCGGACCGATGGAGTGGGCTCAGCTTCGGCCAAACTCGTCCACCGAGTTGAAGGTGTTGCTGCCAAAGCCTTAAAGCAGGCTAAGAAGAATGCCGATCGATGGAGGAGGAGATCCTTACGACGAGCACATCTCCGAGAATGTCGATCCTCAAGTCAACACGAGCTTCGTGTTTGTGAGCCTAAACGCAACCATGTGCTCTGCGTTTCTGCTTCAGAACGCAAGCCTCGCATCCATGAGCCCAAACATAGGCTCTGTGTGAATAAGATTGAATGCAGCCCTCAGAACTGTGTTTCACCAGCAACACCTGGAGCTCAGGCATGCGTTCGGGTGGCGAAATTCAATACCGAACCTGGTGTATACCGTGGAGTTTCGGGGCGCTGCCCCGAACCCCACCGGGGGGTATTCCATCCCCCCGGACCCCCTGGCAACAAGTCATTCGTTCATTCCAATGTGAACGACTGATTCCTACGGTCATCTCAGGATGTCAATGCTGCTCATATGCGGTCAAACTGTTGGTGTTCGACCAATTTACGAACGTTGCTTCGCCCAACCAACGACGACGTTCTCACAGGAAAGAGTCTCCAGAGACCGAATATCCTGGGGTCACTATCAATGTGATTGGAAGAGGGAAAGCCTCAGGTCCTAGTTCCGATGACTCTGAGATAAGTCGTTCACCGACCGTTAGAGAAATCGCTAATGAGTTTGAAGGAGTCTACCAACGCACTCGGACACGAACAGGAACCATTCTCCCTGTCAACTATCGGAGGTTAGCCAGAGGAACTAATTCCGATGATGAACACTCAGCCATTGCGGAGTCTCAATCATCAAGCTCTTTCATTGGGCATGAGAGCTTCACCCACATGGCAGAACATTCTGAAGATCTTTCAAAGAGGGTTGCTGAGCAAGACGCCATGCTCAAATCACAGCAGAAGACCCTCAATGAACTCCTAGACCTGTTGACTCAACTCGTCGCAGACAAGGCCAAATCTCAGGAGACAGATTCGCCGTTTAGACAAGAATCTTCCCGGAGGAGAGAAGCATCTTCATCCCGACCTCACACAAGCAAAGGGAAGGGAAAAGTGGTTGATGATACGGCTTCTGACCAAGAAGCCCACAACCTAGAATCTTCCTCTGATGAAGAAAGAGAGACGGATAACGAACAGAATCTCCAGTCTGCCAAGATGGAAGAATTGAAGGCCCGCCTCAATGTCATTGCCAACAGAAGTGAGCTCCAAGACGAGGGAGTTATCAGACCCTATCCTGCCGAATGGGATACAGCCCCTTATCCTCCAAAATTCGAAGTCCCGACGCTACAAACTTTTGACCTAGGAATATGATATCAAATAATGCCATACTGGCTCGATTATTCATTGGCACCCTCAAGGGAGTTTCCTTTGAATGGTTCAGGAAACTACCTGTGGGATGTATCCAAAAGTGGACAGATCTAGAGAGACTCTTCCTATCAAGATTCTTTAAAGATGATATAGAAGTCTCCATCCATACCCTTCTCGCCACTAAGCATAAGAAGAGGGAGTCCGTCAAAGCCTTCGTCAAGAGGTTTCGAACCATGGCTCTCCGGTGTTCGTCAGGTATGACACAGTCTACCTTAGTAGAGACCTGTCGGTACAACTTGCAGACCGACCTCCTAGCCCGAATAGGAGTTGTAGAATGCCGTTCCTGGAGACAACTAATCTCTCAAGGCGAACAGGCTCAAAAGATTATTGCCAGGATCAAAGCTGAAGAACAAAGTAGGCAGGATCAACCTGAGCAATCGGACCAAGCCAAACCTTCTCCTGAGCAATCGGACCAAGCTCACTCTTCCCAGTCAGAACCGGAAGATACTATGGCCGCTGAAGCCAATCCTTTCCAGTAAAATGGTGGGTCCAACAACTATCATGCTAACAGTTACCACTGATAGTCAAACTCATTAGATAGTGGCCCGTTAGGCGATGTGCCATGTCTACCCTTTTTCCATCTGCACTTGTTCAAGACTGGGGGTTGGTTTATTTGTAGTTCATTGAATTATGAGTAACAAATTTTCTGAGTTGTTATGTTTAATAGAATACCTCTGTCAACCACGAAATCTGCCAAAACTATCAAGTTGGCGGGTCCACCACAACTATCACGTTAATGATCACCTCTGATAGTCCTTTTCCTCCAAATTCCCCCACCAATCCTCTTCAAGTAGGATGGCGGGTCCGCTAAAACTATCACGTTAACCGTCACCTCTGATAGTTTAGTTTCTCTAAATTCCCCCACCAATCCTCTTCAAAGTAGGTGGCGGGTCTACAAAAAAACTATCACGTTAATGATTACCTCTGATAGTCTATTCCTTCCAAATTCTCCTACTAATCCTCTTCAAGTAGGATGGCGGGTCCACCAAAACTATCATGTTAATGATCACCTCTGATAGTCCATTCCCTCCAAATTCTCCTGCCAATCCTCTTCAACAGGATGGTAGGTCCACAAAAAAACTATCACGTTAACAGTTACCTCTGATAGTCAAACTCATGAGATAATGGCCTACCAGGTGATGTACCTCTATTCTGACTTCATGGATAGTGCTCCACTAGGTGATGTGCCTTGTCTACCTCTTTTTATTCCCCTGCTAAGTCTTAATCAAGACTGGGGGTTGGTTACTTGGAATCCACAGGATTAAGAGTAACGAATCTTTCACATCGTCGAGTTAACATTATACTTCTGACGATTATCACCCTCACGGAGTATGAATTTAGTTTGCATCACTCCCAATTTGTTACGTTAACAATATACCTCTGACAATCAACTTATCAATCCTCTTCAATAGGATGATAGGTCCTCAAAATTACTCAAATCGCAATCTTCCCCAGCAAGACGCTAAGTCTTCAAAATCTTGTTCAAATCACAAGCATCAATATTTATCGCTTTTGATGATAAACTCATTTAGCAAGTTTCCCCGGCGAAACGATAATTCCTAAAATCTTGTGCAAGTCACAAGAACACATTCCTGTCAAGTTAACATCAAACCTCTGACAAAATCCACTTATCAATCCTCATCAATAGGATGATAAGTCCACAAAGTTGCTTGCATCACTCCCAATTTGTCACGTTATAACATCATACCTCTGACAACCCACTTATCAATCCTCGTCAATAGGATGATAAGTCCACAAAGTTACTCCAATCGCAACACAATCTTGTCACGTTAATATCACACCTCTGACAAAATTCACTTATCAATCCTTTTCAATAGGATGATAAGTCCTCAAAGTTGCTCCGTTCGCAACAAATTCCCGTCATGTTAACACCAAACCTCTGACAATCCACTTATCAATCCTCATCAATAGGATGATAAGTCCACAAAGTTGTTCCAATCGTAACACAATCTTGTCACGTTAACAATATACCTCTGACAACAATCCACTTATCAATCCTCTTCAATAGGATGATAAGTCCTCAAAGTTGCTCCAATCGCAACACATTCCTATCACGTTAACACTAAACCTCTGATAAAATTCACTTATCAATCCTCGTCAATAGGATGATAAGTCCTCAAAGTTGCTCTGATCGCAACATTCTCCTGTCACGTTAACATCACACCTCTGACAAAAATTCACTTATCAATCCTCATCAATAGGATGATAAGTCCTCAAAGTTGCTCCGATCGCAACATTCTCCTGTCACGTTAACATCACACCTCTGACAAAAACCCACTTATCAATCAAAAGCCTACGTATTCAATATCGTAGCACCAAAATCCATGCCTTACACGCATGGGGAATTTTATCCTGAATCCTAAGTAAGGATAAGTCAATGTCTAACACATGTTGCCGGGTAGCCTATTCCCGTAATAATAGCAAAGCCTACGTATTCAATATCGTAGTAGGTCGTTATTAATAATGCCAAAATCCATGCCTTACACGCATGGGGAATTTTATCCTGAATCCTAAGTAGGGATAAGTCAATGTCTAACACACGTTGCCGGTTAGTCTTTTACCGTGAAAAGGACATCAAAATCCATGCCTCACACGCATGGGGGACTTTATCTCGATCCCTAATTAGAGATAAGCCTACGCCTAACACGCGTTGCCGGTTAGTCGTTTCCCGTGAAAATGACAAAGTCTATGTATTCAAAATCATAGCATCAAGTCTAAGAGGGTTCATTCTCTTAGCACAACGTTACATGTGGAACGGACTTAGACAATCCACATGCTAGCCCGACTCAAACGGTAGTCGGTAAAGGCTTATCAAATCCGTTGATGGCTGAGGGTTTGCCAAAAATCCTATGCACGTTTGCAGGTCCATCAGCTTAATGGATGTGAGCCGAGACTTAAAACAGATGAGCCAAAGACAAGTCTCAAAGACTTAGTCAAAAATACACGGAAGCCACTTCCATGTCTTAAGTCAAAACGTTGAGGTCAGACCCGCGATGCAAAAACCGAACGCCGACGTCACACCCGTGTTCCAAATTCAAAATGCAGGGTCCACCCCCATAGTCAAGAAGTAGGATTATGGCGCATACCTTCACACAGGTCCTACGTGGCAAATCCCTTCAACCAAGATGCCTTCGAAGCAAGTGCAGAGAACAAATCCTTTACCACAAGGAATCAACAGCTCCAAGATCAGAGTTGAGATCCAAAGTATTCCGAAAATTCGTCCCAGTCAACCGCGAACTTTCGAAAACTTTGGAGGGGGTTCTGTAGGCTGTCTAAAAATCACAATAGATAGCTGATCCCCATCAAAACACCGATGATGGAAGTTACACTCTGACGACTTCCAGAAGGCTACAATTTGAAGACTTTTACGTGGATCAATGAAGGTTACAATCTGACAACTTTCACAATAATTGATGGAAGCTCTAATCAAACAGCCTTCATAATCAACATCGGGAGTTACAATCTGACGACTCTTACATATCAGAGAGCTAAACCAAAGATTACAAAATGACGATCTTTGCAACGCTTTGACAGAAAGAGACTACAAATCGACGGTCTCTTCAAATCAAGCAGCGGAAGTCCTCCCCGCACACCAGTATCAAGACGCATCGCGTTCATAGCCACGAACGCAGCTCAACGCAGCTCCCACCGCTGCTCAACGCAGCTCCAAGCGCTGCCAGACACAACTCTATACCGCTACCAAACGCAGCTTCCATCCGCTGCCAAACGCAGCTTCCAAGCCGCCAAACGCAGCTTCCGACAAGATGCCAATGCAGTTTCTAGCCGCTGCGTCCGAGCTTTCAGACACTGCATTCAAGCTTCCAAACACTGCGTTTGAACGCAGAATTCATGTCAGAATGCGGGCCTGCGTTTGACTCGTTCAAACACAAGCTGAACGGTTCCAAAACTGTTTCCCATGATCTAAGGGGATCACAACTCCACTCAGGAGTGATTTAAGGGGCGGTTACATCCCATTAGCCCCACTTAGGAGCGAATTAAGGAGGTGGCTATACCCCTTAATCCCCTATAAATAACTGAAAATCAATTCAGTTCAGGGGCGGTCTATTGGAACTTCTTAGCAGCGAAAAGAGGATCCTTCATCCTTCGGTTGGAGCTTTGGAGATCGGCAACAAGATCTTCTTCATCCTTGGCTTATAACCGACTTTCGGTTAAATCAACTCTTTCATAGAGTTTCAAATTCGTTCAGAGTTCTCCACAACGTCAAATCGTGAGGAGAAGACCACGTTCCAGTGAATCAAGATATTCGGATCGTCAACGGAGAGCAAACTCGACGCGAGCATTCGAGGGAGGCACTCCATCGCCACCGTGAAGAACCTAGAGTTAAACAAAGGGGAGAATCCAGATCATTCTCCTCTCTTTTGTAATCAGGAAATCCAATTGTAACTGAGATTAAAGGAATACAAATCAATTTTTCTTTATTTCTTTTACTACAAATTTTCCCACAAACACCTATGTACCAAGAGAAAAACCCGATAATTATTATGGCTATAAAAGGGGGCTGGGCTATGCCTCTTCATCTGATGAAGAAAGTTGTGGGCAAGTCCTTGAGCAATTAGCAAATGAAGACGGATACTCATCCGATTCTTCCAATTAGGATTCCGATGTTAGTATTAGGGAAATATTCAAAAGCTTATTGTCGAATATGGCTATAGTCGATCGTACCACCATAGAGGGAGACGATCAATTGCCAACTTGGGAAGACATATGGATTCATCACCTGAATATTCAGTCTGGGGATCGGTTCAAGCAAAGAGAACCACCTACCGAAGACAAAGTGGTCCAGGTGAACATGGGAGATGAAGAGAATCCGAAACCCATATTCGTCAGTGATAGTCTTCCACCATACGAGAAAGAAGAGTTGATTGCCCTCATTAGGGAATACATAGAAATCTTTGCTTAGAATTATGAGGATATGCTAGGACTTGATCCAAACATAGCAATGCACCGCCTCAACATCAAATCAGATGCCAAACCTATTAAACAGGCGTAGAGACGGTTTCATTCGCAAATTATGGAGGTGATTGAGGCAGAAGTAAAAAAATTGATCAACTCTGGTTTTATCAGAGAAGAGCAACATCCCGATTGGCTGGCAAATATCGTACTGGTCCTCAAAAAGAATGGGAAAATCAGGATCTATATCGACTTCAGAGACTTGAACACGGCTTGCCCAAAAGATGATTTTCCTCTTCCAATCACGGATGTTATTATTGATAACACGTGTGGATTGAGTAGATATACCCTTTATGGACGGATTTTCGGGTTACAATCATGTCAAGATGTACCCAGACAACAAAAAATATACCGCATTCAGAATTTCTCTCGGTGTCTTCTACTATACGGTTATGTCTTTCGGATTAAAGAACATAGGCGCAACCTATCAACAAGCAATGTCAAAGATTTTCCAAGAACACCTCCGAAAAAATGTCGAATGCTATGTCGACGACCTGGTCGTGAAGAGTCATAATAAAAATGACCATATCAGAGATTTGAGGACGATGTTCAATCTCATGCAGACTCACCAGTTAAAGATGAACCCCACTAAGTCTTTCCTCTAAGTCTTTTCTTGGAATGTTCAGCGGTAAGTTTCTGGGATTCGTCGTCACCACGAAGGGTATCCATATTGACCTCGACAAAGTGAAAGCAATAAACAAATTGCAACCACCGAGGAACCTTAAAGAACTCAGAGAATTATAAGGGCGGCTAGCCTATATTCGTTGTTTTATCTCGAATCTATCCGGGAAATACCAACCGTTTTCCAAACTCACCAAGAAGGGTGTGTCGTTCATTTGGGACGATGGTTGTCAAAAGGCATTCGAGGAAAGCATATCTGGTGAATCCTCCTATTCTCGTGGCGCCAAAATTAGGTAGACCATTCTTGATTTATATTAAGGTGATGAACTACTCGTTAAGTGCTTTGCTCACACAAGACGATGATAACGAACACGAACAGGCCGTCTACTACTTAAGCTGAACTTTGGTAGGTGCTGAGTCTTAATATCCAATGATCAAGAAGGAATACCTCACTTTGGTGTTCGCCATCCAAAAGATGCGACACTATCTCATTGGACAGACAATCTATGTCATTTCAAACGTTAACCTAGTTCCAGTATTCATGACGCAACCGGCCTTTATGAATTGGAGATTAGAAAAATGGGCGCTACTCCTGTCCTAATACGATTTGCACTTCAAACAAGAAAAGTCAGTCAAAGAACAGGCAATTTGCGATCTCTTGCCAGCTAACCCTACAACTGATGCAGTCGAATTGTATGAAGATTTGCCAGACGAAACCCATGAGGTAAATGTTATTTCTCATCAACACATTTGACAATTGTACTTCGATGGCGCTTCCCGAGCAACCAACATGGCTAGCACTCCCGGTAATTCTAAGATCTCCGTAGGAGTCGAAGTCGTGCTAGTCTCCCCGGAGAAGCACATAATACCCCGAGCCTACTCATTGATAGGAAAATGCTCCAACAACGTAGCCGAATATAATGCGTTGCTTATCGGACTTAGCTTTACCAAAGAGCTGGGGGTCGAATATCTTAAAGCTTTAGGTGATTCTCAACTGATAGTCAATCAAATTCGAGGAGAGTATGAAGTCAGGAATCAAGACTTGATATCGTACCACAAGGTGGCCATCGAGATGACAGGTTCGTTTGAGGAATTCTTCATCGAATACATTCTATATCTCCAAAACACGTATGCAGATGCATTGGCAGTATTAGCAGTATCTTTGGCGCAACCTCCCGACACAGAACAATGGGTTACCATCAAAACTCATCAACTTTTTGTGTCGGAATGCACTTTGGAAATCAAAGAGGCGCACACGGCCAAGATTGAACTCGAACCTCTAGATTAGAGATTCCCTATTATTGACTACGTCGTGCATGTAATTTTGCCGCAAGATGAAAAAGACTCGATGCAATTAAGGGCACCGAGATTCTATTACAACTCAACAACCCAAACATTGTATCGACACGCATATGATGGATTACTGCTTTGATGCCTCTCAACAAAAGAAGCGGAAGAAGCTATCAAAGAAGCTCATGACAGAACTTGTGGTGCACATCAACCCGGTCCCAAGCTCTGTGATCGTCTCAGAAGAATGGGTATTATTGGCCAACCATGGTTAAGAACGTGGTTGACTACGCTCGACGGTGCCACGCGTGCTAAATACACGCAAATTACATGCATCAACCCCCGGAACACCTATAACCATCAGCCACTTCATGGACATTCGAGACATGGGAAATAAATATCGTCGGTCCTATCTTCCCACTGTCGGTCAAAGGGGATCATTTTATTTTGGCAATCACTGATTATTTTTCAAAGTGGGCTGAAGCAGTGCCATTAAGAGAAGTAAAGACTAGTGATGTCATCAAGTTTATTGAACACCATATCATCTACCGATATGGAGTTCTGAGAGAAATCGTACATGACAACGGCCCTCAGTTTGTGAGCAACACCTTCATCAAATTTTGCGAAAAACTCAAAATCGAAGACGTATCGTCAATGACATATAATCCCACAGCAAACGGATTAGCAGAGGCGTTTAACAAAACAATCATAAAGATTTTATCAAAACTCATGATAACTAACAAGCAAGACTGGGATGACAAACTTGGTGAAGCCCTTTGGCCTATCGCACCACAGTTTGCACACCCACCGGGCAGACTCCATACTCAGGTCTATGGATGCAAAGCTGTTCTTCCCTTGGAAATCCAAATTTCATCCCTCCATATTTCTCTCGCAACAGGAATGATGGCAGAGGAACAACATAAAAAACGGCTCGAGAACTTGAGATGTTGGACGAGAAGCGTTTGGAAGCTCAACAGCAAATTGAGTTTTACCAAGCCAGAATTTCTTGTGCTTTCGACAAAAGAGTCAAGCAACGAAGCTTCAAAGAGGGGGATTTGGTTCTCTCCGTCCGGCGGCCAATGATACTCAACTCAAAGAAGAAAGGCAAGTTTCAACCCAAATGGGAAGGACCATTTACGATAGAAACGGTCTACTCCAATGGCGCATATCATTTGGTTTCCCAAGAAGGTGACAAAATCATGATGCCAATAAATGGAAAATTCCTGAAAAAGTACTATCATTCGTACGCTCAGGATAACTCACTAAAACGGGAAGTTCCTGGAGAATATTCTACAAGGTGTTCTTAAGGATAACCTGAGATCAGCTAGATTGGCTAAAATATTCCCTCACGAACCTACTGTTGTGGTCGATTTACACTCTTCCACAATAAAATCCCTCACTGATCTAATTAATTGACGGTGGGTCCGCTAAAATTCTCCCTGGTTTACTCCACTCAAGCTCCCGCTACATCTGTGCACTCAACACTCCTATGGTTAGAGTCCAGATATAGTGTTTGGAATTTTACTCTCCTGATCTGTGATAATTGCCAAACCCCTTCGTGTTAAGTATTTATCACTTAACGCCGGGAACTCCCTTCGAGTGATTTGTACGAATCAACACTCCCACTGTAATTTGTACTCCTACTCTCACTATTCATTTGGTCAAACCTTCCTATTGTTAGGACCACAACCACAATCAAAATCCCCTCTTGATTCCTTCAATGAACGAGAGGTCCACAAATTGAGTGACCAAACCTATAAAAGTTAGGGTCATCTTGATTCCTTCAATGAACGAGAGGTCCACAAATTGAGTGACCAAACCTATAAAAGTTAGGGTCATCTCAAATTCCTCATTTGGTCAAACAGAGGTCCACAAATTGAGTGACCAAACCTATAAAAGTTAGGGTCATCTCAAATTCCTCATTTGGTCAAACTTTCCTATAGTTAGAACCACAACCAAAGCCAAATTCCCCTCTTGACTCCATCAATGAACGAGAGGCCCACTTTTATGTCGGATTCTTTCCTTTTGATAAACGAAAGACCTCCACCCTAATTGAACGACCAAACCTATAAAGTTTGGGTCGTCTCGGTACCTCATCTTGGTCAAAACCATCAAATGGTTATGGCCTAAGCCGGGATTTCTTTTCGATACGAAAAACTCTCATCCCTTTTCCATTCAGTCAATCCTATAAAAGTTAGGGCTGAAGTTGAAAAACTCGTTTTCAAGTCAGGTAACCAATCCTATAAAAATTAGGGTTATCTAAATTTTTTAATTCTCGGAGTGGAGATCTCATTCTTAGTTTCACCTTATAGATTCTCAAAATAAAAATCCCACTTTTAGTTTCTTTTGAAACCGGAGATAGAATATAAAATTCTTCCTCCCAGGTATCAGGTTCACTTCTGCCCCAAGAGAAGGTTCGGAGATAGAATATAAAATTCATCCTCTTCAGTGTCGGGTTCGTCTTTGCCCCAAGAGAAGACACCACATCTTAACACCGTAATCAGTGCCTTATATGTATGGGGAATTTTATCCCGAATCCTAAGTAGGGATAAGTCAGCGCCTAACACGTGTTGCCGGTTTAGTCTTTCACCGATTGAAAATGATACCAAAATACAAGTCTAGGGAATTTTATCCCGAAGCCTAAGTAGGGATAAGTCAGCGCCTAACATGCATTGCGGGTTTAGTCTTTCACTGATAGAAAAAGACACCAGAATACAAGTCTAGGGAATTTTATCCCGAAGCCTAAGTAGGGATAAGTCAGCACCTAACACGTGTTGTTGGCTGCTCCGTTCCCATAAAAAAATAACCAAGTCTATGTATTCAATATCGTAGCGCTAAGTCTAAGGGAGTTCATTCCATTAGCACAACGTTACATATGAAACGGACTTAGACAATATCGTAGCGCTAAGTCTAAGGGAGTTCATTCCATTAGCACAACGTTACATATGAAACGGACTTAGACAATTCATATGCTAGCCCGACCCAATATGAAACGGACTTAGACAATTCATATGCTAGCCCGACCCAAACGGTAGTCGGTAAAGGCTCATCAAACCTAATGATGGCTGAGGGTTTGCCAAAAATCCTAAAGTCTACACCTAACACGTGTTGCCTGGTGGTCCGTTCCTTTAAAAAATGACCAAGTCTACGTATTCAATATCGTAGCGCTAAGTCTAAGGGAGTTTATTTCTTTAGCACAACGTTACATATGAAACGGACTTAGACAATTCATATGCTAGCCCGACCCAACGGTAGTCGATAAAGGCTCATTAGACCCATAGAAGGTTGAGGATTTGCAAAGAATCATATAAGTATTACTGTTGATTATTCTAAGAAGAAAGAAAAATCATAATAAGAATGAAAGTATACTGAACAAAAATGTATTTTCATTAACAAAATCAAGCGTTCAGGTACAACAAATCACGGTCACTCTACATCAAGCTTATGACTAAGGATTTGTTGCTCTAATTTGGATAATTCTTCGACATAAGTCCGTTCAAGCTCACATTGTAGTTCCGCCTTGAAGGATTCTTCAGAGATAGATAAAATTTGGGCAGCTTCCTCCTCCAATTTAGTTAATCTCTCTTCTGAGAGCGTCACCTTGCTGGATATCACAAGCCTGTCATGCTCTTCCCCGACCCTGGTCACCTCCAAAATAGCCCTTCATTCTTCCGTCTCTGCAAGGATTTGCTTAAGCTCCGCTATCTCGGCATCAGTAGAAGCTATGGAAGAATCGAGCTTGTGTATATAGGCCAATCTCTCAGAAAGAACCTCCTTCACCTGGTCCACCCGTTTTCTCTGTGCTGAATCCCAAGCTCGACAGATGCTCGAGCTTCACGACGGGATTGTAGATGGGTATTCATCTGAGCAGTAACATATCCAGGAGCACCAACGGATCGGAGATCTTACAATTTTTTAATTCATGCTTTAGCCGCTTTAGGTCATCAGTTAGGGCATCTGCAATTTCTGGCGAGCCAGCGTCTATCACCGAAGCTATTTTGCGCTTGAGGAAAGGTCGGAACTGATTGAAAGGGAGCCCTTTCTGTAGAAGTTTGTCGATCAATGACCCCACAAAATTGAAAAGTGGCTGACCTCCAAACAGAGGATGAGCTTCTCCGGATCATCATCCGACAATAATGCCTAAACTGTGTCCCAGAGTTGAGGCAACAATGCTATAAAAAGAGAAGAGATGAATATTCCAAAGCATAAAACAATTCTAAGTCAAGACATGGCGTGAAATTTACCAATGCTTGCAGAACTTTCTTCAGCTAAATTAACCACATCTGGTTTCGTTCGCCCAATTACTTGAGTAATAGGGAGCATGGTGTGTGTAGCGACCGTTGAAGTACCAATTTCTTCGCTTGGTCTCATAGTTTGTTCAGTTAAGTTCCCCCAAACAGTTCCAACACCTGCGGTAGCACGTATCTCCGAAAGAGGGGGGAGTTATGTCTCGGGAGCTGATGACCTCGACGATCATTCCTATCAACAGCAAAAAATCGAGACCTTCAGATTCATCAGACTCTCCAATAAGAGTAGTAGTATTAGTCTCAACGATTGGTCCTACGATTAGAACTTTCCTATAGTTAAATGGAAACCTATAGATGAATCTATAACACGAAAATAAAAATCATACTGGCAGGTGAGTCAACTGTGTTCATCGGTTTGGCAGCCTCACACTGGGCTTGTTCAAACAACATGTCTTCAAAAAGCCTGTTGTCAGAATCCAAAGAGACGGGAATCGAATCAGGTGAAGGTACACCCGTTTCTCCGAGGATCGCATCATAGAGAGCTCCCTTATCACCCAGATCCTCCGCTAGAACACCTACACAGAATCAAAGTGTTAAAGCAGAAAGAGGAAAAGCCGAGAACGCGTAATAAGAAGAGGTGAAATTTACCTTCAGCAACTGTACCGAATTCTGCAGCCTCAGTCCTCGGGACCACTTCTTGTAATTTTTCTAAGAGGGTAAGAAGCATAGAACGATTAGCGGAGACACAAATTTTGAATTGTTCAATTACCGCCAAATGAAGGACCTATCACTAATGTCAAATATACCTGGATCTTTAACCCTTTTAGCAGTATCGGGTCCAACTCTGGAGTCTGCAACAGCCTTAACATTTGTACCTGCTCCAACACCTTCGGGTTCTTTGGTCATAACTTTGTCTATTGGTTGGGAGAAGTTAGACCTTTTGAAACCATTAAAGTAGGGAGAAAGAGGATAATATTCCTTTTCACCTTCTTTGCGACCTCCTAAGACACGAGAATGAATAAGTCGAGGAATTAATAAATAGAACAGTTAAAAGATCATAAAAAGTTGAGACGTTACCTTCTCCACCGATAGGTATGTCAGTGGTAGGTCTCGTTTATAAAGTCAGGAGTCCAACACGTCACTTGGAAGCTAACTTTTTATGCTTAGCAGACAGAAGCTCCTCCGGATCAATAACTCGCTCATGAGCAAATTTAGAGCACAATTCTCGCCCTGAACCGACTTGAGTTGAAGGCTGAGAGCTCGGCCGACGTATGGAACGAGGCCTTTCTTCTTCTCTCTCTTCTTTGGAAGCTGCACCTGGGATTTTAACCCACGTCTTGTTAGGATAAGTGCATATAACTCACACTCTTGGCTTTCTCGGAGCCGGCGAAGGCTTAGGTAAGCTAGAGCGGTGAGCATGAGCTGCCAACACTAACTCAAATAATTCTAAAGAGAGAGGATCCAACAGACCTGTTTCCAGCTCCTCGTGGTCACTGCCGGCTTCAATCTCCTGCCCACCTATAATTTTAGTTTGTGGGATCTTGTCACTAAAAGTGAAGGCAGCTTCTTTTTGCTTATCCTGGTCAGAAACACCCGCATGCTCTTTTCCTCTTCTTTTTTGTAATTCAGCCTCACGCACAATCCAAATGGTAATCCGAGCTGCCTCTTCAACCGCTAACTCCGCAATCGGTCGGACGGGCACAGATTCGTTCGCTGCCAGAAGCCACCAACATTGCAGGAACGTCAGCTCTAATTTACGCTCAACACCGGGAAGTTTGAACTTAGCACAAGTGCAGCCGGTTATGCTCCAAAACCAAGCCATAGCCCCATCTATTAAGCCACCATAAGTTCGGAGTTGTTGATTCGGATTTCTAATGTAAATTTGATCGTACCCGAGCTATTGGACGAATCGACATGGCAGGTATGGCTCTATATAATAACGATTCTGTACCCAAAAGATCATGTAGCTTGGCCGAATGTTAATCAACCAATCAAAACAACCAGCATCAAGACTAGTCTGATGTGTCCCAAACCTCTCCATGTCAACAAAGGAGTCATCATGTTGACATGAAAACCATGGGAAGCAGGTCGAGAGAGCCCAACACTTCTGATTCTGAAGCTATCTTTTAATTTCTACGAACCCTTGGCCTTTTCATTTATAATTTTCTATTAATTGGAGAAAGGGAACTGATGGATCTACAGAAGTTGGGGCTGACATCATATCTGATCGATGTAGTACGAACCAGGCCATCAAATAGGTATAGGGGAGCTCTGCTTTTGTGAGAGGAATCTGGGCTGACGGCTGACTTCCCCCTTGAGTAAACACACTCACGATCTGACGAAGCCCCCAAAAAATATCCGCGACCATCACTGGAAGAAGAGATAAATTCTTTCGATGAGCAAGTAAGACCGTAGGATAAAGGACTTCCAAAGGCAGAGCATCTATGGATTGGAATGACACCACACATTTTTTTAACCAAAGAGCGAGGTAGCCGGCAAGCAACGTCATGGGCTGGATCGGTTTTACCGCTTGCCATAAATATATGTGGAACTTGGTTCCAGTAGGAAAGCCACCTTCAACGCCAGCTGTAGTAAAGGATTGAGCATTGGACTTTTGAATTAGCTCATTCACTTCTGAAGGAGTCAACGGTGTCAGTCCACATATCGCCTCACCCAGACTGCTATCCAGATTCATAAAAAAATAATCCACAAACTTCTTCAGACTTATTTGTGATCGTGTCTTTTCAGATAGTGGATTGGCACCTGCCAAGGCTATGTGGTAGTGGCATGTGAGATCCCAGAAAGTGTCATAGCGATCAGACGTCCGCAACTTCAGCTGCCGTAGCTCCCGGTCAGAAGGAAAATATTCTTGATAGATCATACTACCCATTGGGAGGCCTAACACCTTATGCATCTCGTGCAACTCCAAACCGAACTTCCCATGTCTGGTCAAGAATGTGTTGGTGTCAGGATTGTAAATCTCTAATAGTGCTAGGAAGTGGGGAACACTTATTGTCAGTCAATAAGTAGTGGCGCGGACCGCTTCATATAAACCACTCCCCTTCAACTCAACCTCGAACCGGTTTAGGATATAATAGTTTAAGCGGGTCCACCAAAGCTTGTCAGATGAGTGCACCCAACCAAAACACCGATGACCGGTTACTGGCATTTCTCGACCTAAATTTGCAAGTCGATTCTTCACACTGTTGGCCACGGTAAAGACTTTACCCCTGGGTGGATCATTCAATCCCAAAACCCCCGGATGTAACCCAATTATATGATTCCGATCACTTGATCCAGGAATCATGTCGTGGGTAACATATCCGCAATGAACACGGTCATGCTCCTTCGTTAACACCCACGACATTTCCCGCGGGACAGCTTGACATCGAAGTTCTATAAGTGAGCGGTGATGTGGAATTAGAGGAAGGTATAGAGGCCCGCCATCATCATGATGCAGCCATTGTTTGGCTTCTAAAGACACAGCAGCTAGATCTTCAGGAGAATTGCCGAACAGATACTCCAGCTTCCTCAACGGATGTGTGGAACTCGGGTCCTTTACTAAAGGCACATCCGTAATCAGTCTCCTTAAGGTATGATGCTCTCCCTTCCATATTAATTACTGAAGTTTGTCTGGTGCATCCAAAGAAAATTGAGGGGTCATCGGTATAGGGATAGATTCGTCAGTGGTGGCGTAGGCCTCACTAGAGCAACCTACCACTCCAAGAGCATTGAGTGCCCTCGAGGGGAAAATTAACTGAGGTAAAACATTGTACAATTATTGACACGGTCATAAGTACCTATGTTAAGACAGTATAAGCATTGAACTCATCTCACAAGCTGTAAGATAGAGTCACGACCTTATAAAGGGCGAGACAATCTCAATCACATCGTAAACGTAAAGGACAAGGGCAAGTCGATTCTTCACACTGTTGGCCACGGTAAAGACTTTACCCCTGGGTGGATCATTCAATCCCAAAACCCCCGGATGTAACCCAATTATATGATTCCGATCACTTGATCCAGGAATCATGTCGTGGGTAACATATCCGCAATGAACACGGTCATGCTCCTTCGTTAACACCCACGACATTTCCCGCGGGACAGCTTGACATCGAAGTTCTATAAGTGAGCGGTGATGTGGAATTAGAGGAAGGTATAGAGGCCCGCCATCATCATGATGCAGCCATTGTTTGGCTTCTAAAGACACAGCAGCTAGATCTTCAGGAGAATTGCCGAACAGATACTCCAGCTTCCTCAACGGATGTGTGGAACTCGGGTCCTTTACTAAAGGCACATCCGTAATCAGTCTCCTTAAGGTATGATGCTCTCCCTTCCATATTAATTACTGAAGTTTGTCTGGTGCATCCAAAGAAAATTGAGGGGTCATCGGTATAGGGATAGATTCGTCAGTGGTGGCGTAGGCCTCACTAGAGCAACCTACCACTCCAAGAGCATTGAGTGCCCTCGAGGGGAAAATTAACTGAGGTAAAACATTGTACAATTATTGACACGGTCATAAGTACCTATGTTAAGACAGTATAAGCATTGAACTCATCTCACAAGCTGTAAGATAGAGTCACGACCTTATAAAGGGCGAGACAATCTCAATCACATCGTAAACGTAAAGGACAAGGCATATTATCACACGGATAACGCGATAACATACCCTAGCCCACGTAACATGACACAACATGAGATCACCCCATGTCTTAAAACATATTTTGACCAAGCTAAACACGTTTCGTGAAGCGTCCACTCCCGCGGAGGAGAGTGGCGGCTCTTCCTAATTACCTTGCCAAGGAGAGTAAAATGGGGACATCATGCATGATATATATTCATAACGAATATTGGCTAAAAGAAAATAAAAGAGCTTATTAACTAGGTGAGACGATTAAAAACTACACTATACACACGAAGTACAGGATATATCATCATGTGAATAACACGATAATATACCCGGCCTCCAGAATATAGCACAGTAGAAAATTGCCCCAAGTTAATTTAGACATGCCTCGACCAAGCGAAACATGTCTTGTAAAGTGTCCACCCCCACGAAGGAGAGTCACGGCTCTTCCCAATTGCCTCACCAAGGAGAACAAAGCGGGGATGCAATATGCAGAGTGATATATTGAGTTCATGAACAAAAAGAAATGATGAAGTTATACCTGTGCAAGTAAAGGGCGTCTGTCGCCTCAAGCGACTGAGTCGCCGAACGACCTCTAGGAACGCGGGATCTCTTAGGTGACATATCTGCAAAAAATAGTTAACAATTCGATTACGCCAGAGGTTCAGAAATAGAAAGCTAATACAAATGGAAATCTGCGCTAATCTACAAAATGAGATTTATCGGTTAAAAATCCGAGTAAACCTACATAGTGGGCCTAATACAGAGTCGGTTTCAACCCACGACAGCTCGTGCAACAGACTAAGCCAAGATTTCGAAATTCTAGCCAAACATCTTGGGATTTCGGTTCAAGACATGTACGTGGCCAAACAGGAAAGCTAGAAGTGCCTACAAATCATGCTATCTTATGCACTAAAAGCCTGATATGGTAGTTATCATGCAGGATTCCAGATTCAAATTACATAACTGTTTGTAATGAAAATCAAGGCCCGGGAAATTTCAGCCACAACCAAGTGCACAACACCAAAACCCCCAAAGCCAGAACTTCGGCCAGGTTGTGCATCTAAGATAAGTCGAGGGTATCAGTCCTTATCTACAGTCAAAACCAAGGCCTCGATTCTAGTCCCATGTTTACATTCAAGTTCAATCCACCCTAAAATCAAATTCAAGAAACACTCTGGGTTCCTTTCAAAGCCAGATTTAGTCGAATCTTCTCACATAATCAAGAACAAGTCTGAGTTTAAGATTTCCCCAAAACATAGTCTAGGGTTTCAGCCCTCTACTAAAATCGAAATGTGAATGAAGCTAACCCCATGCAAAATTGAGTTTTAGAGATCTGATTCAGACTCGGGACACATCCAGAGCTTAAGTGATTACCCAAACTCTTAAAGAGAGGTGTCCTTAGCCATTGTCGAAATTCAGGACAGGGAAGAGCAAATATACAGGACTAAGGTAACAAGACCAGATTAACATATGGGCAAAACGTTTCGACTATCCCACAAAGTTCACGAGGTCATTTAAGATTGAAGCATGGGTTCTAGAATTAAAGCGCCAACAAAGCAAATTAGGGTTTCAGCCCTAACCCCAAACCCCCAGAATCGAAGAAAAAGAAGCCATGTAGAGAGTGAAGTTTTTACCTGAGTTCGAAAAAAGGATCGAGGAGAATAAAGCTCTGCCAAGAGAACCCACAAGTGCTCAAGCCCAAATCAAAAGCAAATTAAAACCCTAGTTCCCAATTCGTGAACTCAGTGGGATTTAAGAAAGATTTAAGAGGTTTGAAGAGGAGTAAAGAGGATTTGGAAGGTCTGAAATGAGTTCTTGAAGAAAAGGCTCGAAGAAAAATTTTAAAACGACAAAGAGAAGGAGATGAAGAGGTCGGGTATTTAAAAGAGCCTTGAACCGAATTAAACCCAGTTCGAACCGCCTTGAATCGAACCGAACCAAGTCGGACCGAACCAAATCAAGAAGTCAACCCAAGAATTGATGTGCTGACTCGCACCAATGCGAGTCACCAAATGGTGACTCGCACACGTGCGATCCATCATTTACTGGCTCGTACTTGTGACAAGCTGTTTGGCCAATTTATGGGTATTTTGACCCATTTTCGAGTATTTTCGACGTATACGGGACCCGTATTCATACTCCAATGGGTATATGAGTCTAAACTATTTCCTACCTTTACCGAGAAGTTTCTAGAGAATATCATTCAGAATATTCTTAAGGATAACCCAGCAAAACTCTCATGAGTATACGAGTATAAACTAGTCCTCCTAACTCTAACGCCTTAAGAGTTTAAACTATATAGACTCTAGTTAACGTACGAGTATAAATTGTGTTAACATAGGTCAACGCACCGACAGCTTCGCCAGAACAAAACTACGAATATGAATTCTGACAAAGATGATCAGTTCAACGTCAACTCGATAGCATGAGCTATGTTCAGAAACTTACACAACAGTCTTAGTTCGGGACTTCAACAGCGGTCAAATGATAAGTACAGTAATGAAAGAACTTTATCTATTCAACAAAATACTGAGTAGGTTGAAGACTGAAGAAGCTAAGAACGGAAACCAATTACAGGTCTTATCTTACCGATTGAAGGTTGAGCCTATCATGTCCAAAGTATTCCATGCTTTTTATAAAAGAACGAGACTGAAACACTTTGGAGGGGGTATCTATAGGCATCAAAAATTACCTATGGATTCCCACACGTAGCTTAAGACAAAGAGAACATGATGAACGACATCATCCGAGTCAAAGAAGTTTATCTGACGACGATAAAACGCATGAAGCGAATCGGTAAAAGCGTACAAATCAACAAATTGACGAAACACGTGTAAAAGGGAAAGCAAGTGAACCGAAGGAAATACAAACCGCCAAAAGTATTAAAAAGACATAACAGCTGACCAGAAGACTTGCACCCATGTGAGTAACCAAATGGTGACTCGCATAGCTCCGAGTCATCAAATGGTGACTCGTATAGCTCCTAGTCACCAAATGGTGACTCGCGTACCTCTGAGTCACCATGACTATTTGGACCTCCCAAATTTCCAAAACACGGATTTCGATATTTTATTAGAATTCTTTCGTCCCAGGACCTCCCCAACTGTTCTGAAGCTATCCTTAAAAGCGCCTGGGCGGTTATCAACTGCAGATGACATCAAAATACTTGATCTTATCAAAAAACATGACGACAAAAGCCTATAAATAGAAGCCCAGGGTCTTCATTGGAGAGGATCTGAAATCTGAGGGTGAGGTGCAGTCCAATTGAATAGTAAACCACGAATTTTAGAGGAGAATTGGTAAATCTTGGCGAACTTTTTCATAAAGAGAAAGCCTTCGAAAGATTTAAGATTCTCTACCCCTCTTTCCTCCGGATCAAACCTTGTTTTGATTTCGAGAAGAGTCATAATTTCGCTTGGTCGTGATTATCGCTGCTACAGTTATTTCCTTCGTGAAACAATAGCGTAATCACACTTGTCAACCGGATCTGATCCGCGGTGGTCTACGGACTAACGCGTTCCCAGCACAAGCAAAGATCACACACAAAGTAACAAGAGATAAACTACTACTGCGTTTTGTTTCATAAAGTTATAATCTTTACTTTTCTCATTGTAAGAAGATCTTATAAAAAGATCAGCTTGAACTTGTAATTGATAAACGGTGTAATGACAACAATGAAAAAGATAACTTTTGACGAAAACACTGATGATGTGATTTTTTGATGAGATGGTATAAAATGGACAGATTCTTGGCTGATAAGAGGATGGTTATGCTCTTCAGAGAAATGATAAACAGAATACTTGCCAGTACGCCTGACCAACTTAATCCCCATAATCGCTCCACAATTAGTCCTTGTGATAAACAGAATACTTGCCAGTACGCCTGACCAACTTAATCCCCATAATCGCTCCACAATTAGTCCTTGTCTCTCCTCTTGGATTTCCTGACCAACTTAATCCCCATAATCGCTCCACAATTAGTCCTTGTCTCTCCTCTTGGATTTCTCGTCAAACCGTCTCTCTTATTCGCCTTTCGCAAACCTTCGTTTCAACAAACAAATGTTCTTGAAGAGTACACCTTGTTTACCTACAGCATAAGCAACTCTTCTAATGCTAAAGCCTTCACTATATGCACATTCATTATAAAAGTCATATGCATCAATCTCAGAATCAAACTCCATAAAAAATTTAGGTTTCTAGTCTTCTTTTGATTGCTCCAAACTATCATTGTTTTCTTTCACAGGCTCTTCCATAGTGCCTGCAACAATCAATCATATATCAGAATCAATACACACATTTCTCTACACATATATAATCCAAGTTGTTTAGTTTTGACATACATACAGCAAACATATATATCTGAATTAGTTGGCATCAATTAAGCACTTGTTGCAGGTCACATGTGAAACCCAACAGCAGATCCTACTAAAATTAGTGTCATTTGCACAGAACATGTTCTTCCATTTAGTTTTCTGCTACCCTAAATGATCCTCGATAATATCTGGTTACCTTCAACGGAGAAGACTCCAAAACCCCCAAACTTTAGCTTTGAAAGAGGGAGGGGCTAGAATTCTCCGCCACAAGGAGGAGTCGGCGATGGGGCAGAGGAGCGGTGGAGGAGGAGTCAGCGAGGGCGCGGAGGAGGATTCAGAGATGGGAAGAGGAGCAGTGGAGGAGGAGTCGGCAACGGGGCGGAGGAGCAGTGAAGGAGGAGTCAGCGACGAGGCGGAGGAGTGGTGGAGGAGGAGTCAGCGATGGGGCAAAGGAGGAGTCACCAGAGAGATTGAGATTGAGAGGGGAGAGAGAGATTGAGTTAATGGCTGGGAGGGAGAGATCTTGACCGTATGTGAAATGAAAGGTCAAGATTGATTTATGAGTAAATATTAAGAGATGGCTCATTAGTAGAGGATCCGGATCCCAACTTAAGTGGATGTCCATCAAACATTTTAGCCACTCATTTATATGTATAAAAGACTTCTTCATATCTTTCATGGATCCCTAGGCAACATCAATGGCTAAAATGTTTGTTTGGTGGACAACTTTTTTCTATCCACTTAAATTGACACAAGTTTTGCTCATGTATATATATATATATATATATATATAGTTATAGTATATATTAGTAGATATATATTAGTGAAATAATAATAGGTTATTATTAATTATATTATATATACTAAGTATATATATTAATATAATTATAATATATATAAAGAAGAAGAGAGGAGAGATTGAATGGGCTATCCTCTTAGTCATAGGAGGGATTTCCTCAATTGACAGCCGTCTATAAATTACGATGATTGCAAACATTATGGTGATCCGCTCACGTTCAATGAACTTTTGATCTACATAATTCTAAAACCCCAACCACAACAAGTTTAGGTGAACCCGTCGCGTTTACCTCCATCAGCCATGTGGGAACAAGTTCTAAGTTTCATTCAACGAATCGTTAATAGATAAGTGAGAAGGCAAACGACGACGGTTCACACGAAGATCCGGCAGATCCCAACTGGGTGTTGGGGTTTTTAGAATAGTAGACTCAAAGTTCTACAAAGCTGATCATCCACACGAATTCGTCCGCTACAAGAATCATCAGTGATTTATAGCGTGCTATAGCCGGAGAAAATTCAAAATTCCCCCTCGCTAGTGCAAGATACAACATAATCTCATATATTATATACCATATATATATTAATAATAATAATATATATATATAGAAATATATATATATATATATATATAATATAATAGATATATATATATATATATATAAATATAATTATGTATTATATATAATATATAAATATGTATATATATAATATATAATGTATTATATATATATACATTAATATGTAAATAGTAAGTATAAATATATATATATATACATATATGGTATATAAACTATAATATATAACATTCGATATATAGTGTGGTATATATATCCTATAAAATATATTATATAAACTAATATATATGATACTTTAATATTATATATATATATATAATATATATATACCTATATATATTATATTAATATTTGTGTTGTGTGGTGTGTGTGTGTGTTGTGTGTGTGTGGTGTGTTGATGTGTGTTGGTGTGGTGCTGTTGTGTTGTGTGTGTTGTGTTGTGTCACTTACATCGGGCCTAGCTTCTCAACCTTGATTTCTGAAGAATCTTTGAAGGAGGATCGCGTTTCCTCGCGCGTTTGGGTGATCAAAACGATCAAATCAAGTCAAGTTCATGTCTTCTCCAACCCATCCCCTTAGTTTTTCATTCTTAATGGTTTAAAAACCTAATTTTATAAATAAGATCTATAGATGAGAACACTAAATGAAGAAAATATAGGATTTTGTGAGTAGAACCCTAGTTAATCAACTAAAACCTGCTTAAGTTATGTTTAGGGAGATCAGATCCCAAATATCATGTTTTGATGATGAATAAGTGTTTGGCCAAATTCCCACTATGTTAAACACTAGATTTAAACATGTTTTCATACCATAAAGTTTTACGAGTTCTTTTTGAGAAAAATTGAATTTAATTTCTTGAAAACCAAGTTCCTGCTCCAGTACTCTGGTCGATCGACTAACATTGTGTATCGATCGACCGATTTGACCCTGAGAAACTACATAATTTTCCTCTCGATGGTTGCCCAATAGGATCTATCAGTCGACTGGCCGAAGCTTGTTTTGTGTATGTTTGATAACGTTCAATTTAGTCGATGATAGGATAATTCAGTCGACTGATTCACTATCGGTCGACTAATCTTAATAATCAATCGATAGATCTGGAGCCATTTTTCTAATAATGATTTTCTACATATGTTTTGGTTATAAACACAAAGAACTGGACCACACGTCGATACACGTATGTGTCCATAGTGGGGTCCACGCTAGGTTTAGGCATGTACAGATCCTCGGGAGTGTGTGGCCATGTGTCGAGCTTTCGCGATGTAGGAGTGACAATTATCGAGTTGTATAGTCAATGTCAACGTTCACATAGATGGCCGAGATGGGTTGTGAGCCGCAAAAGATTGTGATGAACTACGGGATACTATGAGTACCTATGCTCCGCATCATACCTCTTTATAGATGTACGAGTTCGGTTGTGATCTTCATAAGATTATGAAGAACACAGGATGCTATGAGTATCATGACTCCACATCCCTTTTGTTTGCATTGTGTTCCAGATTGGGCTGATATGCTTATACTCCGCAGGGTGTACGAGTTAGGTAGTGAGCCATAAGATTGTACGTTGCGCCACAGGATATTGTGAGCACCTGTACTCCACGCCATTTAAGTTGAAGAGAATTATACAGGATTGTGTATTTGCTCCCGTGTTATCTACCCCGTAGGTAGTGTGTGTAATGTTGTGTTTTGACATGCATGATGTGTCCTTGTTGAGGTATCTCTCTGGTTAGTATTTTTGTTCCGTGCCTCCTACCCAAGGGTAGTGTGAGATATTTTTTATGACATGAGTGAAATGTTTCTGGATGAGGTGCTGGGATCTGTTTTCTTTTATTGCTTGTTTACTTATAGGATTTTGGAGTTAATATTTAGTGATTCACAATTTGAGATACATGGTATATATATGAGGGTTTGCTTGTTTGGATTATTCCCTCGATGTACTCATCTCGTGTTATGGATTTCTAAATCTTAACTTCTCTTAATATAGGGTAAATGATGTAGGTAGATTATGCATTTTGTAGGTAGAGCATCCATTATATGCGTAACCCTTCCCCTGGGCTCGGGCGGAGATGTTCTTGCTAGTGCTCTGACATTGTTGTTTTTACCTCTTTTCAGGTAACGGGATAGAGTTCCGAAGGGTCACAGGTTGACGAGGATTATATATGATTTTAGTTTTCTATTAGAGATGCATTTTATTTTAGAGGTTGAGATCCTATGTACTTTTCAATTGACTATTATGTATTAGAGATTTGATATTTTTATTCTAGTTTATCAGATGTATTTTCTTTTCTTATATTGGAACATGATTATAGTTATTATTGGATATCTCTTCTCTATATTGTATTTTTTGTATTGTTATCTTTGACGTATCTTCTTATACCCTCACTTCTTATTTTTTTGATATCTACTAGAGTTATATTAATATGATGGTGAAATATGTTTTTACACAGTATTAGGTGCATGGTAGGTTTGACATCTTTGGATTCACCTTGGACTATAGTCATGTGTGAAACCAGGAGCATCACAATTTAATATCAATGAAATTATTATTGAAGCTAACTCGATTGCTGTCTTGCACTCCTGTAGTGCCCAATCTATGTAGGAATGTTAAGCCCTTTGTGCCTTCCTAAAATAAACCCAAGACACTTATCGTATGGTCGACTCTCACAATCACCTCTCAACCATCATAGCTATTTGGAAGCCCTAAGCATCTACGTAAGTCATGGGCATCCAACCTCATGGTTGTATCCTTACCTAATGGCCCTAAGGGCAGCCCCAGTAGGGTGAAATACCTAGTCGACTTCAGCAAGTCCTAGGCACAGCCTTAGGGTTGTAAAAGACCTTGTCGACTTCAGTAAGTCCTAAGCGTAACCTCAGGATTGTCCAAGCCCCAGGCATCAACGTAAGTCCTGGGCACTCAACCTTCGGGTTGCAATTTAGGTTGCAATTTAACCTATTTGCCATTAGAGCGGCCCTCAATAGGTCAAAAGACCTAGTCAAGTTTAGTAAGTCATAGGCATTCAACCTCTCGGTTGAATTTTAAGCCATTGGTGCCTTTTTAGTAATAAACCCAAGACACTTACCATGTGATGGACTGCTACAATCTCCTCTCGACCATCATGGCTATATTGAAGCCCCAGGTGTCTATATAAGCCCCGAGCACCCAACCTCAAGGTTGCCATTTTACCTAATGGCCCTTACAACGGCCCTCCGTAGGGCAAAAGACCAGTCAACTTCAGCAAGTCCTAGGCACAGCCTTAGGGTTGTTAAAGACCTAGTCGACTCTAGTAAGTCCTAAGAACAACCTCTAGGTTGTCCAAGCCCTAGGCGTCTATATAAGTCTTAGGACCATAACCTTTGGGTTGTCCTCTTACCATATTGCCATCAGGGCAGCCCTCCATAGGGTGAAAGACCTAGTCGACTTTAGTAAGTCCTAGGCATTCGACCTCTTGATTGAATTTTAAGTCCTTGGTGCCTTTTCAGGAATAAACCCAAGGCACTCACTATGTGGTCGACTCCTACAATCACCTCTCAACGATTATGGTTATATTGAAGCCCTAGGCATCCACGTAAGTCCTATGCACCCAACCTCATGGTTGTCATGCTATCAAAAAGACCTTAGTGTCATCATGAGTAAACCCAATGCATGAAGTTCAATTGTTCGAACGTCTTCGACATAAAAGGTAGGCACTTCAACTTGCCAGTCTTTGTCAACAAAAGACATGAATGCTTAGCTAGCACAAGGCACAAGGAACAACTTGGCTAACTCACCACAATTAACCCTCGGTTCTTTCAAACAAGAAAAAGTTACAAGCTAACAATACAAAGCAATTTCTATTGTATTTCACTCGAACCCGACTAAAGCCGACTCTGAGCAGAAGGGGCCAACTGTTATGGTGTTCCTATTTTCGTCAAAGTATAATTCATTGCCAAACACTAGACAAGTGTATTTCCGTATACAGTGCCCGAACCAACCTAGCGGCCAGGCCTAGTAAGAATTTTGACTTAGCTGACTCATCAAATCAATACTCCTTAATGTTAACTCAAAAGGCGGTACTTGTCGCCCCTTGTTATCGAAGACGACTCACCACAAGCCCACTCGACCATTCAAACGCCTTGCGAGGATGACTCAAAGGGAGTTATTTCTCAATGAAGTTAAAGAACTATTTTTGCCTCGAGCTTCTCTCACTGGTAACGTGTCCACATCACATTTAATGTCTGATAGGTGCCATCATGACTCTAACTCTGATAGTCGTTATGACTCATCGGACCACGTGGGTCACCGTCCAGCCACTACTCACTTCTCATTTAATGTTGAAGTGATCTTCCCCTTAATCATCGACCGACACCTATAATGAAAGTACTGATGTAGCCGTCATCCCATACTTCTCCACCGCCTCTCAGTGCTCGGCTGAAGTGACCAATCTGCCTTAACCACCTTAGTATAAATATAGGGACTATTTAACTTGGGCTGGATCTGATCCTAATTCTAGATTCTGACCCAAATTCCCTAAATTTTACAATGATAATACATATATACAAGAACTCTTACAGTTCTTATTGACCCTACTCAAGCTTATCCACTAACTTGATCGTTGGAGGTACAATAAAATTAAATCCCATCCTCTTACGAATTTCTACACGTGTAGATTTTTAGATACCTTGCTCAAGAATCATATATAAAGTCAGGGGAGAAAACGGCCCCCTCATTAATCCTCAACAAATTCATCCAAGAACTGATACATGTTGACTGTGTGATCATTTAACATCAACAACATCAATTGAAGAATCAATGATAATCTATTAAACTCGGTGCATCCATCATATAGATCATTCTCATCATCATCCAATAACTTCATTAAACTTTTAAAGTCCCTAGTATCACGCACATGTTCGATATCTTCAACACCTTCTACATCTTCAGGAGCTTCTGCAACTATGTTTTGCAACTTTTGCAAATTTGACACATAGAGTGGCATAGTCAATTGACTCATCACAATATCATTGAATATTGCCCGTGTATTGTCTATCCTCACGTTTGTATCTTTGTTAGCTGGCTTCGTCTTCTCCATGAAATATCTAATATTTATATTTCTCATTAAATTCCCATCTTTCTAAGTGTTTTCATATAGCAATTCTATATATGGCTTGTTAGGAACTTCTCTTATCCATATGTTAGGTATAATTATGAATTATTTTAATATCTCATATATCACAATATGTCTTATAATCTTTATTGTAGTTGATTAAAATAAATACTAGGTTGGTATAAACACTATTTTGCAATCTTTATTGTTGTACTAGGTTGGTCTAAGCAGGTTTTTTATAATCTTCATTGTAGTTAATTTGAACAAATACTCTATTAGCTATCATAGGAAAAACTTTTGATTACATCTAACTTTGTACACTTTGTGCATGTTTATTTCTAAAAGAATTTGACAACACCTACCCACTGCACTCTAAATTCACTGAGAGGGTGTTATTATGCGTATTGATTATAGATCAAACTTGGTATATAATAGACCAAAACACAAAACAATATACGTTTATTGTGAATAGAGAACAACAAGCACATGCGACCAAATTTTTTTATAAATTACACAAAGTATGGAAAGTTAGATGTACGCACTACTATATTTCTAACTCATCCAAACTAGACAGATCCAATATTACTTGCCAATTCTTTCTGCTGATAATATAAAGTAAATGATATTTTTTGGGTATAAAACATAATTTCGTAAGTAAAATTGAGTCATATATCTTATATTATAAGTCTGTAAAATTAGCAGTAATCATTGGACGAGGATCTATGGATAACGTTAACTAATTTTTTTTATTCACCTAAAATGAATATATAACACATTATTGTGTGTGTTATATATCCCACTAATATTTTTAAAAAACATATATAATTGTTTGGTTAATTGACTAATAAGTACATAACTAATTTAACATAATTAGGGATGGATTGTTAGGGTTTGTGTTAGGTTTAGGGTGATTATCCTTTAATTATGTGATTATAATATTTTATTACATTTTTATACCCCTATTTCAAATAAGTTTCATGTAGATAAATGTTATGTTTTTATCATATTTTGTAGAAAAATAAAAAAATAAATGAGAGCTCACATAAAGATATCTTAATCCTAAATTGAAGCTCAATGAAGCCCAAGTAAAGCCTAAGCAAGTATTTTTTTCCTTCAAATTTCTTCTTCTTCTCTTGTGTTGATGAAGACTTGAATATTTTTCTTTAGTCCACATAAGAGGCCAAACCCTTGCAATGTGAGTATTTGTTTTTTTTTAGTTCTTTAAATTTTCTTGCTTAATTAAAATTTGCATGTTGAAGTAATAGTTTAGATTTAATTCATACCTTCCTTTGCTTATTTAAATTTCAAGCTTAGTTAGTTTTTATTGTTAAATTTAGGATTAGATTTAATTTTATGCTTGGATAGTTAGTTTATTTTCTTTCTTTTTATTTGTTTTTAATCAGTTTCCTTTTTTCCCTTTTTATTCATGCTTTCTTTATTTGCTCCTAATTTATAATTTAATAAAATGTGTGGCTAAATTTTTTAAGATAACTAGTATAACAAGAAACTAGTATAACTTACTTAATAGAGTTCGGATTACTCTCTTTATGTCTTAATTATTTATGTAGCGATTAATCAATTAAAATAATAGTTGATAGAATATTCTAATTTGATACGTTATACTTTCCTTGTGTAGTTCGATAATCTATGCTTAATAGTATTCTAGAAATATTTTTTTTTCAGTTGGTTATCTGTGCATAAATTTCAATTTTATTTTTAGAATATATCTTGATAAACCATGCTTTCTTTAATTAGATTCGTAGGTTATACATTTTAATTCTAAAAATTGAACAAAAAAGAGAGTAATTTTTAGATCTAATAAATAGTTATCTATTGAAATTTATCCTAATTTCATATTTTAATTCTCTTGCCCCTTCTATCTTTTAGTCCCTAATTTTATCAATTTTCATGTTTTCTTTCATTTACAAATTCTTTTAGTTTTATTTTTCTTTCTAGATCTTTTACCTGTCCATTTTCTTTCCACTTTTTCTTTTTATTTCTTCTATTTTATTTTTTTCATTTTCTGATTTCTTATTTTCATTTTTATTCTCTCTTTTTCTATATATATATATATATATATATAAAACTTTTTTTTCAACAAATTTTCATAAAAATCTCTTCTCAAATAACTTTCAAAAAGATAAATTCCGATTTAAAGTTTTTTAAAAGCCCCTCTTCATGGTTCAACATTTTTCTATAGTATAACTTGGTTGTGCACTTGCAACGCACACATTTTCATACACGACATTATGGTTAAGGATTATTACGGCT
>NC_033803.1:60096670-60129623 GCF_001876935.1 Asparagus officinalis | reverse complement strand
ACGGCTAGATTATTTGAGTTTGTGTTAGGGTTAGGGTGATTGTCATTGAATTATGGTTTAGAACTATTAGAAGCTAGATAATTACGATAATTAGGGATTGGGTGTCGTAATCATCAAACTATAACAACATAATTGAAATGAAAAGGGTATCTAAAAATAGATGATTATCTTGAAAAGGGGAAGGAGGAGGATATCCTTTCGGCGGTGGTGGGGGAGAAGGAGTAGGTGGCTGTGGAGGTCGCTTCTGATAATACGGTATCCAGCCCTTATCAACCCTGTTAGACCCTAGAGGGGGGTGATTAGGGTCTTATGCTAATCTAATCCGATTAAATGCTAAATAAAAATTAATTAATAAGTTATGTTGATCAATTTGTTCTTGCAAGAATGAATACGATATGAATATGACAATAAAGATGAATAATATGTACGCCAACCAAAACACAAACACACGATATGTTCACGAGGTTCGGTCCCCACGACCTACGTCCCCGCTCCTCACCTCGAGGAGATATCCACTATCACAATCCGGTTTGGAAGCCGGAACTTCTACACACTCGGTTTACAAGTTCACCGAAAACTCTCACACTACACAATCACTCAACAATCACACTTTACACACTAAGTGTAGGAACCTAGCCCGTGTCCTCCTCCTCAAGTGCTCGATTACAACCTCTCCCTAGGTTCGTCAATCGACGCCACTCCTATTGGATTTGACCCCGTCTCTCTCTCCTCACACTTCTCTCGGTGTACAAGTGTGTTACAAGTGAATCTCACAAATAAAGGTTCAATACAATGATTTGTTCTCAATTAACAAGTGAGAACACAATAAAGCTCACACTCACTAAATCCCACACTACAACCCACAATATATAATATGAGAATATCAAGCTCAATAAGTGTGTGTGATAATAGTGAATGAAACTCAATAAATATAACTCAATGAATATAGCTTAATCAAATGAAAGTGAAATAATAAGCTATATAGGAAAGAGTTTAGAAAACTTCTCAAAGAACAAGAAGAGCTGAAGAAATGATGATTCCAATAGGGTTTGAAAGCCTCTTCTTGTTGTAGAAAAACTTCTCTTGAAAACAGATTGATGAAACAACTCTTAAACAGCTCTTAAACGCGATTAATAACTTGTCAAACAACAAACTTGGATTTTTTGGTTGATGGAGAGGAAGAGCAGTAATGGAGTATATATAGCACCCCAATACAACAGCTAGAAATAAGTAAAAGACCAAAAAGTCCATTTGAAAATCTAGCCGTTAGGCTCATTCTGACAATGATGGAGAGGAAGAGCAGTAATGGAGTATATATAGCACCCCAATACAACAGCCAGAAATAAGTAAAAGATCAAAAAGTCCATTTGAAAAACTAGCCATTAGGCTCATTCTGACAACTCGTTGGTCGACCGGTCCGGTCGACCGATTAGTTCAAAAACCCAGAGAAACGAAGAATTAAAGCTGTCGGTCGACCGACGGAAAAAGCGGTCGACCGAATTGGAAATGTCGGTCGTCCGATATAAATTCTGGTCGACCGGAGGGCTCTCTGGAAGTTTACTCAGAAACGGAACAACAGTCGGTCGACCGTACCGGTCGACCGAATTCTGATATATGTAAATATACAGGTTTTGGGACAAGTTTGAAAATCCAGAAAAAATATCAAATCAAGTTCAAAAATAATGAAACTTTGGGGAAAGTTTCTAAATGATAAAATAAACATGTTTGAAAAAGAATTTCTGGAAAATCAATTTTAGTTTTTGAAAATTACCTGTTTTTGAAGAATGCTTAGAAAACCTGTAATTTTTATGAAAGTGAACTTTGATATAGGACTTGTAAATATTCATATATATATTGTGCATATAATATATGTATATAGTGAAGTATGAAGGAGCTGTAAACATGAGATAAAGTATTTTAACAACGTTTAATGAAAAATCATCTATAAGATAGAAAACGTCAAAAATCGTGTTAAGTGTATATATATTGAGCTTAGATATAATCATACTATATATGTAAGTAAACTAACATATACCTAGGTAAATCCACGCAAATGAACTTGAATCTTTAACGCTTGATTAACGCGTGTTGAAATACCTGAAAAAAGAACATAAACACAAAACACTAGAAAACTTATTAGTAATAAATTGTTTGTCAAATCATCATCAAAACTATAGGGTCAACAATCTCCCCCTTTTTGATGATGGCAAACAATTTATACATGAATATGAAGTATATACTGATAATCCACATATAAGCCAAAACAAGAGTAAATCATAACAAGACCATATATATATATAAAAGAATCAATTTGTAAGCTATATGTGGTATTTTCTCCCCCTTTGACAACATCAAAAAGGGAAAAATGAAAGATAGGAGCAAAGCTCCCCCTGCTTATAAGCATAGAAAAAATAAAGAATTGTATGTCAAAGGCTCCCCCTGTCAAAAAGACTGAATGACATCTACTGATCATATATACAGGAGCTAAACCAACAACTATCCATCAAACATATGCAAAAATGATACGAGTAACTCAAATTCTATAAACAAAACATGATTATAGTCTTAACCATGCATTGATCATAACATGATAAACTGGCATAAGTAATTACAAAACATCATTTTAGCATCATAGATTTGCATAAATATACAAAACCTAAACAGTGCAAAGAACTCATGACAGGCAACTAATATTTACCACACATCAAATTATGAATGTTGTTTCAACAATGCATTGATTTATAAAAGAAATAAATTAAACACAATAGGCCACAAAATATCACATAAGCATTAGAAGCAATATAGTTTTGCACAAAACATGGATTCGTTCACAAGATAGTAAATTATACATAAAAAAAATCACACAAAACCATACATGGTTTGTTCCACAAAGTATCATAGAGTTATTACACTCAAATAAAACAGAGTTATCAAATCAGTCATCTCCAAAAGAGAACATCAAAAAACAAAGATAACCATCACATAAAGAAACTCAAATCAGTCATCTCCAGCATCATCACCACCATCATCACCACCATCATTACCACCATCATCAGAAGAGCCTGAGCCATCAGCAGAATCCTCACCAGAATCAGACTCAGAATTAGAAGGGATCCCGAGAGACTGACGCTGATATGAAAGAATAGTCCTAACATCCTTCTGAATAGATGTGACTTGCTTCTGAATACCTGAGTACTGAGTCTCAAGGCGATCCAGACGATCACAAATATCAGAAGTGGAAGATGTAGAGGCTCTAGAGCGGGAGTGAATAGATGATAAAGGAGTGGAGTCAAGGGCCATCTGCATTCTAGAAAGAGAGACCTTATCAAAGAAATCTCTCTTGGATTCAATCTTGGGTTCATTTGTAAGGTCGACATTGAAGTGTTTGAAGATGAGGGTGAGAAATGAGCCAAAGGGTAGAAACTTGGTATGCTTAGATGCCATGTTATTAATAAAGACAGTAGCCCAATCAACTTTGATTTTGGCGAAGATGGCATAAACAGCATTAATCTTATCAGAAGCGAAGTGATCAAAGCTACCAGTCTTAGGAATCAGGTTTTGAGCAACAATTTTTGCAATGAGTTTGGCAATAGGATTAAGTGAATTGTTGTTCATAGGATAGGAGAAACCAGGTTTAAACATTAATTGATTAACAGCAGGATCACTAAGCTCAATTGACATGAGACCAACGTCACTTGTTGGGATTTCAAGAATTTCAGCAAGTTCGTTAGCAGAAAAGGATATTGCAATATTTTTAATAGAGGAGATGATAGTCAAACTACCATCAGCAGAGGATGATGTGGACAAATTTGCATAGAATAGATAAACTAAAAACGGATAGAAAGGAACTTTATATGCCTCATCTAGCAATTTATCTAACCCAACATTATGAAGAATAGACTGGGTGTCATACATGAATAGCTCAGGATATTTGATATACCTAGTTGGGAAAATTTTTAGTTTACATAGTTCACTATACTTCCTAACAAGAGATTTAATAATCAGATAATCCTCATAATGTGAAGCATTAATAGAGGAGGAACTCGATTCAGGTTTGGATCTCTTTTTGAAGGGCTTGGGAGGCATGATGAGTTAGGGTTAAACAGATAGAAGAAATTTTCTCAATTTCCTGTAAACAAAAATAAATTTAGAGCAAATTAACAAAATGCCCTAAAACTAAAACCCTAGATGAGAAAGTAGACATAAGAACTCAGAAATCAAAAGGTAAAGGAAGAAATTACCCACAAAACTGATGAGAAATGACTGAAAGTAGCAGCGGTTGAATCCAAACGGGCGACCGAAAAATTTTGGAACCCTAGGTCTGCGATTTCAAAAAGAGGAGGAAGAAGAGGGGTCGGGTGTTTTGGGAGAGAAGACAACGGCTGGGATTGAGAGGATGATAGATCAAGGGAGATGTAGAGTTCGGGTTTAAAAAACAGAATCCAATAACACAACCAAAAACCCGATAAAGAAAACAAAGTTGCTGCAGTATTTCATTTCGGTCGACCGACTCGGTCGATCGAATCGATTACAGAAAGATCGTCGGTCGACCGGGTCGGTCGACCGAGGGAGGGTAAAAGAGACAGGTAAAGGGAAAATTTGTTTTTGAGAGATTTTTCAAAGTAAACCTTTTGAAAATTTGTTTTATAACATATTAAAGGTTTTATAAGATATATATAAATGATTTTGACTATTAAAAAACATATAAATAATTTATTTTGACAAAAGAATATAATTTATCATTTAAGCAAAAAAAAAATCAATTATTCAATAAAACAAATCAAACCAAAAAAATACTATTTAAGTCTTTTTGGTACCCACATCATTTTGGTACCACTAGAACTTGGGACATGACCCCTATTATTTAAATTCAAGGCCCTAGGGTTATGAACCCGCTTGGGCGTATTTTGTGCACCGATACGATCAAAGCAAAAATTGTAAACGTGACCCATACGATTGCAATTAGTGCAATGTAGAGGTTTGAATGGTTTGCGTTGACCAAAATGGAGTGCACGTGGTTCATTTGCAGATTGCAATTTGTGCAATGTAGATGTTTGAATGGTTTACGTTGATCGAAATGGAATGCACGTGGTTCATTTGCAAAAATAGATTTTCCTTTGTAATTATTTTGCAAACGAGAATTTCTTTTCAAATCGAAACAAAACATGGCCAAATGACCAAAACGACCACAATAATCACATTTATACACATGAGCATGTTTATGATTTACACTATGTGTGTGTACATGTGTATGTGATGAAGAAGCTTGATGGGATGCACAATCATGTGTAGGCTTGTCAATTTTTGGTGCATTATGACAAAATTGAGCTAAATGGCCTTTAAGACCGCAAATAGAACATTTGTGAATTTTGTCATACATATGTGCATAGTGAATAGGTTTCTTGGAAGAATTAACATTAACCTTTGCACATAAGTCCATAAGCTTTTTATTATTAGCAATACAAGTATTTAGTGTTGAATCTAAGGTAGATATTCTTTTTCTCATTTGATTCAACTCATCATTGTGCATACAAGCATTGCTACTAGAAGTAGGATAAACAAGATTACTCATCATAGATTTTAACTTATCTACTTCTAACATAGCATCACGTTTTTCATGAAGCAAACTAGCATTTTCAATTTTCAAATTTTCATTGCATTCTTTAAGAATTATATTTTCATTTGCAATAAAATTGAACTTAGTAGCTAGTGTTTCATGAATGGATTTCAAATTAACATACTTGCTCTTTACATCAATATAGCAATTGTGTAATTTTTCAAACTCAAGAGCAAGTTCATCAAAAGTAATAATATCATCGTTATCGCATACCTCACTAGGGTTATCACCTAGTGGTAATGTACATGGGGATGAGGCTTCCTTAGGACTCAAAGCAAGATTTTCCAATGCTTGTTGAATCGCCTCCAATTTCCCTTCATGTGCTTCAATAAATTTCCATAAAGCGTGAGCACTATCAAAATTAGCAAATTTGTTAGAAAACGATGAGTGAAAGGCACTAATCAAATATTCTAACAAAAGTTTGTTCATGTTAAACAATCTTTTATCATTATCACACCATTTGGATTTTTCCAAGATGGGAACAACATAGCCATCCTCAATAATTTCCCACAAATCAAATTGATTAGATTGAACAAAAAGTTTGAATCTAATACGCCATTGAGCATAGGGGAAATTATCCAAACGAGGAGCAATATTAATAGCATATCCTAAGCAAGATGAATCATACATATCCATATAGATGAAATGCAAGAAGCACAATGTCATTAAAATTAGATTGGCACAAATGCAATAACTTGGATCTTTAACTCAAGGCGGTTAGTCCTTAAATCAAAGAGCACCAAGCTCTGATACCAATTGTTAGACCCTAGAGGGGGGGGTGATTAGGGTCTTATGCTAATCTAATCCCAATAAAATCCTAATTAAAATTATATAGATCAATATGTTCTTGCAAGAGATAGATATGAACAATAAAAACAATAAGAATATGCACAACTAAAATATGAGACAAGCAAAACACAAACACACGATATGTTTACGAGGTTCGGTCCCCACGACCTACGTCCCCGCTCCTCACCTCGAGGAGATATCCACTATCACAATCCGGTTTGGAAGCCGGAACTTCTACACACTCGGTTTACAAGTTCACCGAAAACTCTCACACTACACAATCACTCAACAATCACACTTTACACACTAAGTGTAGGAACCTAGCCCGTGTCCTCCTCCTCAAGTGCTCGATTACAACCTCTCCCTAGGTTCGTCAATCGACGCCACTCCTATTGGATTTGACCCCGTCTCTCTCTCCTCACACTTCTCTCGGTGTACAAGTGTGTTACAAGTGAATCTCACAAATAAAGGTTCAATACAATGATTTGTTCTCAATTAACAAGTGAGAACACAATGAAGCTCACACTCACTAAATCACACCTCACAACCCACAATATATAATATGGAAATATCAAGCTCAATAAGTGTGTGTGATAATAGTGAATGAAACTCAATAAATATAACTCAATGAATATAGCTTAATCAAATGAAAGTGAAATAATAAGCTATATAGGAAAGAGTTTAGAAAACTTCTCAATGAACAAGAAGAGCTGAAGAAATAATGATCTCAATAGAATTTGAAAGCCTGCTCTTGTTGTAGAAAAACTTCTCTTGAAAACTAAACTCTTAAACAGCTCTTAAACGAGATTAACAACTTGTTAAATAGCAAACTTGGATTTCTTCAATCTTAAGAAGAAGAACAGTAATGGGGTTTATATAACACCCCAATACAGTCGACCGTACCGGTCGACCGAATTCTGATATATGTAAAAATTCAGGTTTTGGGGCTAGTTTGAAAATCCAGAAAAAATATCAAATCAAGTTCAAAAATAATGAAACTTTGGGGAAAGTTTCTAAATGATAAAATAAACATGTTTGAAAAAGAATTTCTGGAAAATCAATTTTAGTTTTTGAAAACTACCTGTTTTTGAAGAATGCTTAGAAAACCTGTAATTTTATGAAAGTGAACTTTGATATAGGACTTGTAAATATTCATATATATATTGTGCATATAATATATGTATATAGTGAAGTATGAAAGAGCTGTAAACATGAGATAAAGATATTTTAACAATGTTTAATGAAAAATCATCTATAAGATAGAAAACGTCAAAAATCGTGTTAAGTGTATATATATTGAGCTTAGATATAATCATACTATATATGTAAGTAAACTAACATATACCTAGGTAAATCCACGCAAATGAACTTGAATCTTTAACGCTTGATTAACGCGTGTTGAAATACCTGAAAAAAGAACATAAACACAAAACACTAGAAAACTTATTAGTAATAAATTGTTTGTCAAATCATCATCAAAACTATAGGGTCAACAGGTTTGTTGTTTGTCACCAATGAAGATTTTTTTACTAGTGGAGGTTATCTACGAAGTACATAAACTTATTGAGGGTTTTCTGCAAAATAGAAAAGTTATTTGGTGGTTTAGCTGTGATTTTAAAAATTCATAGGGATTTACGGTAAAATAATAAAAGTTCATGGCTTGCTACTTTATTGGTGGTTGTGGTGGATTAAGTTATGTTTAGCCTGTGCTCTGTATTTGTTTCATCTAATCAATCTATGTGCTTTAATGAATAGAGCAACTGGGGTTTCTTTCGAAATCTCATTCTTTTTTATTCAAAAAAATAAAAAATAAAAAATAAAAAAATAAACAATTTTGATGCTTCTTATCAGGTGCTTAAGAGTTGTTAAGAACTAAAAAAAATGTTACGGTAAAGGTAATACAGTGTGTGAATGTGAACAGTGTGAGACAGCAAACAGTGTCTCGGTACTATTCACCAAAGACAGTGAACAGTGTCTCGGTACTATTTACCCGAGAGCGGTGTGAGCTTTTTTCGTACAGTTTGGGCCTTGTTTTCTTGGTATAAATAGGAACTCGCTCCTAGGGTTTTCTAAGGGGTTTTGGCGGCTGTTTTGAGAGAAAAAGCAGAGAGTTTTTTAGATCTAAAAGGTGAGATCTTGATGGGATAAAAAGAGAGAGCTTGAAAAGATTTTACAAGAGAGAGGTTAATTTATTTTGGGTAAAAAATCATTGCTCCATCTTTGGGATAAGCTTGTGTGTTGTATAAATCGTCGGTGTTCTCCTCATAGTGGAATCTCCCTTCACCCCTCTCGTAGATGTAGGAAAGTTTTTTGGAAATAAAGGTTAAAGTGAACGGACAGACATAAACCACGTAAATCTCGTGTCTTTATACGTTTTTTTGGATGTTGGCTATTGCTTGTTGGTTTCCTCGATATTCAGACCTAGATCTGATATTGCGAAGAGTGTATATCTTACTTTTATTGAGATATATTACTTTTGTTCTTATTTTCTTTGTGAAACGAGAATATAGAGGTTGGCTCGAGCTTTCGTGAAAACAAAAGACAGGGCTTTCTCTCGGGTGATATTGCTTCCGCGGCGTGAGGGCGCGAATCTACGCCTAACAATTGGTATCAGAGCCCCTTGATCAGATTGTCGGTGGTAAAGCTCCCGATTTAAGGTGGCGTTTTAGGTATTGTGTGGTGCACACAATATATTTATTGGATTTCCTAAGAGAAGCAGTTTACTAAAATAAGCGGAGAATGTCGTCTACAAGTAAAACAGTTAAAGTGGGAAAGTATGAGATCAAAAAATTTAATGGGAAGAATAATTTTTCCTATTGGAGGATGCAGATGAAAAACTCATTGATTTTGTAGTAATTGCACAAGGCTTTCGTAGGAAAAGAGAAGAAGCACAAAGATATGTCAGATGATGATTGAGAAGAGTTAGATCTTGAAACATGAGCAATGAGTATTGTAAGGACTGTGATTTTTGATACTGGTTTAAATAATTTTTCTGGTATTTAAGTATTGAAATTTTATTTTTAAAAGAGTGTTTATATTTTTTCCTAATTTTCTAGAATTTTTTATGATTTAAAAATCTAATTTTATATTTATTTTAATAGTTTGGATAATTATAAATTTAATTTTTACGGTGAAAACTTTTTAAATTAATATTTATTACTTATTGTTGTTGTTATTATTATTATTATTAATTATCTGGTATTAATATTTTTAGCTTGCACCATTATCCCCTATCTCTATTTGTAGCTATCAACTGATCAGCACGATAGTTAATCTGTTAGCTGGCTTTTCCCCAGGTTCCCTTATATCAGCCATTCTCTCTCCTATCAATATTTCTCTCTCTCTCCAATAATTCATTCTCTCACTCTCCCCCTACACCACTTCCCTAATTTCCTCCCCATTTCACGCAACTCCCCACCTCGTGCTTCCCCCACTTCTCCTCAAAAATCCCCCACACAGCTCTCTCTCACTCAATCTCACTCTCATTTCTCTCTCTCACACACTCAGGGGCTATTTGGTTGTATGTTTTTACCATGTAAAAGGATGTAAAGTGTAAAAAAATGGGTCCCAATGTCAGCTTTCATCACTTTCAATTGTTTGTTTGTAGTTGTGAAAATAGTGTAAAGTGATTTCATATGCTGATGTGGCTTGTAAAGTGATTTCATGAAAAAAAGACATGATTTTAGGAGAAAGCTAACATTGAAGTTAGGAAAAAATAATAAAAAATAATTCTAACCAATATGATCATTTGAGTAGGGACAACTTTTTACACTTTCCAAACAAACAATTAAAGTTTCATTTTGCAAACCAAACAAGTGTTTTATGATTCCAATGGAATCAAAAACAAACAAAGAAAAGTATAAAAGTGAAATTGATTAGGTGGACAACAACTTTCCAAGTTGGTCATAAATACACAACCTTACCAACAACAACCAAACAGCCCCTCAGCTATTTCTCTCTCTCTCACTCACTTTCATTTCACTCCCTCTCTCTCTCTGACATTCTCTCTCCCTCTCTCTCTCTCTCTCGTACACCTCTCTCTCTTACTCTCCTTTTTCTCTCTCAGTCACTCTCTCTCCTCCATTTCCCAAAAACCTCACTCAGCTCACCATCTCACTCTCTCTTCATCTCTCACGTCTCTCTCTCTCTCTCTCTCTCTTCATCATCACCACCGTCCCCCTCTTCACCCGACGACGACCACGACGAGCTGCCCTTGCTCGCGCCCAACACCTGGACCTGCAGCTTGAGCTCGCCGCCCGACCTACCTGACCTTCCGCCCTCAACCAGATCCAGCCCACCTCAACCAGATCTCCTTCTTCACCCGAACCCGAACACCCAAGCCCCTCATCGCCCCAGCCGAGCCGCGCTCAGCTCCGACGAGCACCGTCCCCGTCGCCACCGAACAACCAACAGCGCTGCTCGCCTCATCCCGACGCCAACAACCCTCTAGCTCAACCGCCGCTCCTATTCACCGTCGTTGGTCCGTACAGAACCCCCCCTCTTCTTCTTCTCCGACCAAGCACCGCCAGCTCTAACGAACTCAGCCCTCCACCGTACTCTAGCCCGTCGATCGCTCTCTCAACCACATCCTAAGCCCTCCGCCACAACCTCCTCTCCTCTCCTCAAACATCACGCCACCCCCTGAGCCTCCTCCCCTCAGCGCTACACCCTCGACCAGCATCGCCTCGCCCAGCCCTCGAGCTCGAGCTCGCTCAGTTCCCCACCGCCGCCACTCCACCTTGCCGACCCCGTTGCTCACCCTCACTGCCCCGAGCATCGCCAGCCGTGCTCGCAGTCCCTACCTCATGCCCGCTCGCCACCTCTCTCCGCTGACCCCCTCGATCGCCGTCCAGCAGATCCACCAGATCGGTTGCCTCCCGAGCTCGCCGTCAACCAGCGTCTCTAGCGCACGCCACCTGTTCGACTATATGCCAACGCATATCCAGCTACAGAACCGCCACATTCTAGCCGTCAGCGAGCCCGTCGGAGCCGAGACATCCCAACGAAACCCCGAGGCAAGACCCTACTTGCTCAGATCTGAATTTTTATATTTATTAAAAATTATCTATAATTTTAGATCTGTTAATATTTATCTGTGTTAGATTGTTGATGAATAATATTAAATATATCATAGTAATATGATAAGTAGTATTTTCAGAATAATTATGATAAATAAAAAAAATTTATTTCGGCAGTGGAATTATTTTTAGATAATTATATTAATTAAAAGAATTTATTTAAGAATGAAATTATTTTAGAAAAATTATAATAATTTAAAGGAATTATCTTGGAAAAAGAATCATTTTAGAATAATTACAATAATTTTTAGAAATTATCTTGTGGAAGAAATCATTTTAGAATGATAAATAATTTAAAAAAAAGAAATTATTTTGGGAAAATAGACTATTTTGATTTAATGAGAATTTATCTTATAAAAAGATTATTTTTGAGGAAAATAGACTATTTTGATTTAATGAGAATTTATCTTATAAAAAGATTATTTTTGAATTGATGAATTTATTATTTTAAAAGATTATTTTTAGAATTATTCTTATAAAAAGATTATTTTTGAATTGATGAATTTATTATTTTAAAAGATTATTTTTAGAATTATCGTAAGGAGAAAATAACTTATTTTGAAAAAGGGATTATTTTGAAAGAACTCATTTTGTAAAAGGAATTATGTTATGTAAATAAATTTATTATTTCATAAGATTATTTTAGAATAATTTTATGATATCTGATTCTTAATTATGTGATATGCCTTGATATTATCGTACATGATCATTCGTATTCGTTATTTCTGGTTGTGATTGAGAACTATTAGTGGTCATGACCATAGTAGTCTTACGTGACCTAAAGACATGTATTGTGTTAACTTAGAAAAGCGAGAAGAGTTGGGATGGGGAAGTTAATGTTCATGTGATCGGATAAGACAGTTGATGTATCTTCTAGACTCGCACCAGTGACCTGTTTCGTTCTGGGGTTAATTTGTTGGACAAAGTGGCATGTTTCGTCACTTTGTTCTGTGGCCTGTTTCGTCACTTTGATCCGTGGCCTGTTTCATCACTTTGATCCGTGACCTGTTTCGTCACCTGAGCTTTGCCTGAGTTCTGACTGGGCCGAGATCGGATTGTGTGTAGTCCTCTAGCCGCCTGTTTCGCGTGATTGGATGCACGTAGGAGATTTGTGAATAGTCAGTATCCGATAATATGAGCGTTGACTCTGTGTGAGATATGAACCAGTGACCTGTTATAGGATGGCTAGTTACATGACTTGTTACCAGTGGATCGGTGTCGCCACTGGGGTTGCTTTGTTGGGTCAAGGTGAATCGGTATCGTCATTTTGGTTAGGGTTTATGGATTCTTGTGAGATGTAGGCTAGTTGTGTTTCTTTTCATACATAGATCGAGATTAATATTTAATTATCTACAATTTGAAAATATGGTATATACTTGAGGGTTTCCTTGTTTGGATTATTTCGCTCGACGTACTACGTCTCGAGTTGTAGATTTTTAAGTATTAATTTCATCTAGTGTATGACCTTGTGACTTGGATGATTTCTGATCGCTAGCTGCATGATCGTCTTGTTACTTGATTGATTTTGTTGGATTTCCTTTTGCACGTTTCTTTATTATTTCTGTTGTTATATCGTTTTCGCATTGGGTTCGTTCGCTCTATTTATTTTGTGGGGTCTTGCCGTGTGCCATGCATCCTGACGTACACCTATTTTCTCTGGTGTACGTCAGACTTAGAGGAAGGGCAGGTCTAACTTAGAGATACACCAGGAGCTAGAGGATTCTCAGCAAGAGTGTCTTGTAGACGGAGCAGAAGAAGGAGTCGAAGCTTATTCTTTGATAGTTCCAGTTTACCTTTGTAGTTCTTTCTAATCCTGCTTGAACAATGTATTTTATATTTCTCTAGTATTCATTTGTTCATCTTGTATAAGTGCATGTTGACCCGAATATTATGTCTCGGATGTTATCCCATTTGTGATATGTATTATTTTATTCTGTGTTGTTCATTATATTCTTGCTATATGTGATCGAGGACCTGTGACTTCGCACTGCATTTATTTCCATACGCTTAGCGTATTGGATTGAGAGGGAAAGAAAAGAGAAAAAAAATGATAGTGTATATTTCTTCTCAATCTAATACGTCGCGGGCTTGTTCACGTTCCGGTTCCCGGGTATTTTGGGAAGCAGGGCGTGACAATTATCCTGTGCCTTGAGAGGGATGTAGCTTTCTTGGTGGATGGAGAGAAAACGGTTGCGGGCGTGTGGTCAAAGTTAGAGAGTACCTTCATGACGAAGAGTCTAACTAATCGGATCTACTTAAAGTCCAAATTGTATAAATGCAAGATGAGGAAGGCTCAACAATTCAAGAGTACATCATCAAGTTTGATATGATCATATCGGACTTGAAGGACATTGATGTGACAGTAGAAGATGAGGATCAAGCGATTCTACTAATTCTTTCTTTACCGAAGTCCTATAAAAATCTGGATCAAACACTGATGTTGTGGGTGTCAATTGAAGATGGATGAGACTAGAATGGTGCTTATGGCGGATGATCTTCAAAAATTTACAACTAGTGACATGACCACTAGTGGTAACAAGGAGAAAGCACAGGGACTATTTTCCAGAGGAAGGGGCAATGAGCGAGGAAAAGGTAAGGGAGGAAAGTCTAGATCAAAATCGAGACCTCTTGCGGGAAGACCGGGTTTCAAAGGCGGTGAGATAGGGCATTTCAAGGTCGATTATCCTAACAATAGAGTAGGTGGAAAGAAGGACAACAACAAGACTGAGAGGAGAGAAGGTAAGGAAGAGGTGAGCTACGTTTCAGAGGAAGAGAGCAAGAAGGAATGCTATATCGTCACGGGTGGTGATGATATCTTCGGGAAGTGAATTCTTAATTCGGGTTGCTCTTACCATATGTGCCCAAATAGGAAGTGGTTTACTACCTACAGAAGCATTAACGGTGGAACCGTACTGATGGGAAACAACCATGCTTGTAAAATGGTGGGGCTAGGTTATATCAAAATCAAGATACATGATGGAGTGGTCAGAATCCTAACGGATGTGAGGCACGTTCCAGACTTACAGAAGAATCTTATCTCAAATGGTGCTTTGGACTCCGGTGGTTGTAAGATTATTACAGAGAACGGAGTGAAGAAGATTGTTCGAGGTTTCCTAATAGTGATGAAGGGTGTTCGTGACGGTAATCTATATACTCTCTCGGGTATGACAGTGATAGAGAATGCAGCAGTTAGAACTGATAGAAGTGGTGGAGACCCATTTAAGCACACATGGTTGTGGCATAGGCAGCTTGGGCACATATCAGAGAATGGTCTAGGTTTTCTTGGTAAAGAGGGTTTGCTAAAGAATCTAAAAAAACCTTGCAAGGATTTTTGCGAGGATTGTGAGTATGGAAAGGCGCACAGGGTCTAGTTTCTGAGAAGCAAGTGTAGGCGTCAAAAATTACCTATAGGTCCCCGAATACAGCTCAAGACAAAGAGAAGACGATGAACGTCATTATCCGAGTCGAAAATGATTATCCGACGCCGACAAGCGCATGAAGCGGATCGGCGAACCGTTGATGACACGACAACGAACCACCACAACGGCAAACGTCAAGTGGCCCACATGCGTCAATCAACTCAAAGCGTCCAAACGTGCCTATAAATACAAGCATAGGACCTCCTTTTAACAGGGGCGATTTATTATCAAGAGGAGGAGGTGCTGTCGGATTGAGGAGTCAAAGAAGCACGAATTTCAGCGAGGGTTGATAGATCTTGGTGAGTTCTTCGGCATAAAGAAGGAGAGTTCGAGATATCCGACACCCATTCCCGTCAGTTCCTCATGATTAGGCTTGGTCTTAATCTCGAGAAGAGCTACTGATTTCGCTTGGTCAATCTTAGCGCTTCAAATCAAATACTTCATCGGTGAAGGCGAAGCTCTGCTGAATTTTTTATCAACCGGATCCAGATCAAAGGCGGTCCACGGATAAACTCCGGCACATGCAAAGATCCCACGCAAAGCAGTGGGTGATAAACGTCCTCTGCGTTTGTTTGACGAGAACTGTATTTTTTTCATTTTCATTGTGTAAAAGTCTTATAAAAAGACTATCATTTTTGTTTTCATTGTAACGACCGAAGTTGTAATGAATACCGCAATGAATACAATAATTTATGACGCAAACAACAAGCATAAGAGCAGAGGTATATTAGATTATGTGCACACAGATATATGGGGTTCGGTTCAGACAACTTCCAAGGATGGTTCCAGATATGTTATCTCGTTCATAGATGATTATTCTAGGTATGCTTGGATTTATTTTTTGAAGTATAAGAATAAGGTGTTCGAGACATTCAAGAAGTAGAAGGCAATGGTTGAGAATAGGACAAGGAAGAAATTGAAGACAATAATATTCGATAATGATACAGAGTATACAGATTGTGCTTTCAAGGAGGTCTGTGATCAAGAGGGTATTGCTAGATACTAGACAGTCAGATCTACACCACAACAGAAAGGAGTCACAGAAAGACTAAACCGAATATTGTGGGAGAAAGCAATTAGTATGCAATCATATGCTGGATTAGGCAAAGAATGGTGGACAGAAGTGGTGGCTACAGCTTGTTACATTGCTATCGTTCTTTACATTCAATATTGGATGGTGATACACCTTATATGCTATGATCAGCGGAGCATGTAGATTATGATAGGCTCAGGATTTTTGGGTGTACTGCCTACTATAACATCAAAGAGGAAAAGCTTGACGCGAGGGCCAAAAAGGAAATATTCTTAGGGAATGCAAAGGGTATAAAAGGCTATCGCCTTTGGTGTACAGAAGATTCGAAGTTCGTGATCAGCAGGGATGTTATCTTTAATGAAAAATCCATGATTACTAGGGCGCCAAGGATGATGGTGTTAGGATTGTTGGGACTTCAAAGTCCCAGGTAATTAAAATAAAACCTAAGGACCAACCAGGTTCTAGTCATGTTCAAGAGGAAGATCATGAAGATGATGAGCTTGAACAGGAGGAGGTTCAGCAAGAAAATGTACCAGGAAAATACACATGCACTATAATAACAACAGCTCGAGGATAAATTGGCTTCCACTAGGCCAAGGCGAGCATACAAGCAAGTACTGAAGCTATGGTCTAATTAACCCCTAATGCATTATAGGCATATTAATTTGGTTGAATATGCACTCTCGGTGGAGGATGATTAGCTGGTCACCTTCAAGAAAGCTATTCGGGATAGAGATAGTGAGAGTTGGTTGGCTGCGATGGACGAGGAGATGAAATCTCTTCGGAAGAATCAAACATGGGAGGTGGTCCCATTGCCCATAGGAAGAAAAGATATTGGTTGTAAGAGGGTGTATAAAAGAAAGGAGGATCCTTCAGAGCTCGGTGGTACAAGGTATAAGGCTAAGCTAGTGGCTAAGGGGTTTGCACAAAGAGAGGGTGTGGATTACAATGAGATCTTTTCTCTGGTGGTGAAACACACTTTTATTCGGGTGCTATTGGGTATTGTTTCTCATGGTGATCTTGAGATAGAATAACTTGATGTCAAAATAGACTTCTTGCACGGAGATTTGGATGAAGAGAGATCTATATGCATCAACCTGAGGGCTACAAGATTAAGGATAAGGAGCATCATGTATGTCGCTTGAGGAAGTCACTTTATAGATTGAAGCAATCTCCTCGGCAGTGGTACAAGTGATTTGACTCCTTCATGCTGAAGCATGGGTTTTCCAGAAGCGAATATGATTGTTGTGTCAACATTCAGAAGCTTCGTGGAGGTGATTATATCTATCTTCTTTTGTATGTAGATGACATGCTTATTGCTTCGAGAAGCAAGGTGGAGATAGATAGGCTAAAATCTCAACTAGATATAGAGTTTGAGATGAAGGACATGGGCGCTACTAAGAAAATACTAGTTATGGAGATTAGAAGAGAGCGGGTAAATCAACGATTGTTTTTGAGTTAGAAGGGCTACATTGAGTGGGTTATCACAAGGTTTGGGATGCGAAGTACTAAGTAGATGGTGACTACATTAGCTCCACACTTCAGTCTCTCAGGTAAACAATCTCCCACTACAGCAGAAGAGAATGCACACATAGAGCGTGTACCTTATGCTAGTGTAGTTGGTAGTTTAATGTATGCAATGATGTGTACACGTCCAGATATTTCACAGGCGGTCAGTGTCGTCAATAGATTCATGGCGAATCCGGGAAAGACACACTGAGAAGCTGTAAAATGGGTCTTGAGGTACATGAAGGGTACCACTGATATGGGTTTGTGCTTTGGTGGAGATACATATCAGATTGATGGGTTTGTGGACTCAGATTATGCGGGAGATCTAGACAGACGTCGATATACTACTAGTTATATGTTCAGAATATATGGTACTCCATTTAGTTGGCGATCGATGTTATAGGCTATAGTGGCATTTTCTACTACAGAGGCTGAGTATATGACCATGGCGGAATGAGTTAAGGAAGCATTGTGCTTGTGGGGTCTGCAAGACGATTTGGTGATTGAGCAAGAGAGCGTGAACTTGTGGTGTGATAGTCAGAGTGTGATTCATTTGGGTAAGAATCAAGTTTATCATGATTGTACCAAGCATATCGATGTCAGGTATCATTTTGTGAGGGATGTCATAGAGGAAGGTGATATTTCTCTCATGAAGGTGTACACGAATGAGAATCCAGCAGACATGTTAACCAAGATGGTGATAGGTAGAAAGTTTCAGTATTGATTGGACTTGCTTCATATCAGCCCGTGTTGATCTGCCCAAGAGGGCATGGCCCATCGGGGTGGTGATGGGGTGAGGTAGAGACTATATGGAGAATTGTAAACTACGATTAGCTTAATCCCGATCAGAGGGTACGTGGGCAACCATAGTATAATGGTGCAGCTGGTTTGGCCTGATTTTGGTGTTTTTTTCAGATCTCTCTAGTGATGTTCGCGGTGTTTCTTCTGGTGTTCGTTTAACATTTGAGGTTTATCAAATGATGTATGAGGTGGAGAATTATGAACGTGAACAGTACGAGATAGTGAACAGTGTCTCATCACTGTTCACCCGAGACAGATAACAGTGTCTCGACACTGTTCACCCGAGATAGTGAACCGTGTTTCGGTACTGTTCACCCGAGACAGTGAACAATGTCGACATTGTTCACCCGAGAGCGGTTTGGGGTTTTTTCCCGCGGTTTTGGGCCCTATTTTCTTGGTATAAATAGGAACTTGTTCCTAGGGTTTTCTAAGAGGTTTTGGCGGCTGTTTTGAGAGAAAAAGCAGAGAGTTTTTTAGATCTAAAGAGGGGAGAAAAAGAGAGAGCTTAGAGAGATTTTACAAGAGAGAGAGCAAATTCTTTTGGGTAAAAAATCATAGCTTCATCTTTGGGACGAGCTTGTGTGTTGTACAAGTCGTCGGTGTTCTCCTCATAGTGGAATCTCCCTTCACCCCTGCCGTGGATGTTGGCAAGTTTGCCGAACCGCGTAAATATCGTGTCTTTATCTTTTTTCTGGGTGTTGGCTATTGCTTGTTGGTTTTCTCGATATTCAGACCTAAATCTGATATTGGGAAGAGTATATATCTCACTTTGTTGAGATATATTACTTCTATTCTTATCTCCTTTGTGAAAGGGGAATATAGAGGTTGATTTGAGCTTTTGTGAAAACAAAAGCCAGGTATTTTTCTTGGGTGATATCGCTTCCGCGGCGTGAGGGCGTGACTATGCGCCCAACACAGTGCTATCATAGTACTGGGCAGATAGTATATAGACTCAATTAACTTTCAATTGTTATTGTAAATTTAAAGTTTTGATGCAGTGTGATTTGGAGAATAACAGATATCTCTGCCTTTATTTCTGTCTTGGTCTGAATCTACAACTAACTTACCGTCTTTCTTTTTTTCTCTGTTTTAGCTATTACTATTATTATTATTATTATTATTATTTTGAGAAGCTGATAAATTGCACCAAAGACGTACCACAAACATTCCAAAACTCCATATAGATTTTCTTGGGTTAATTATAAGTAGAACAAAACAAAACAAGACACATAGTTATAACAGTCCCAGTACACATAAAACAACATAGCTAATATATTCATAACATATCTCCTAATATTTGCTCAGTTCCTGACTCATGAGAATATATCCAATAGTCCCGATGCACTGCAAATAGTATCTAGTACTTTATCTGCTCTCAGATTGACTTGAAGCAAGATGTTGATCCATTACTTATTTATCTTTTTGTGCGGCATTAATGCATGCAGACTTGACAGTCCAAAACAGCTATGATGCTTATGCTTGATGTACTCTCCTGCATCCACTAACACATCCTCATCAATACTCACCCCGCTACTCTCATGCTCGATATGTGCAGCTCGCCCAAATCGCCCAACAGAGGTCGTCGATATCTTCTCTTTGCCCACGTCAGGTTTGCGTTCCTGTGGCGCGTTGTCCTTGAACATGCCGTGGGGGAAGTGTGGCCCTTCGCACATGCTCGTCTTTCGCTCCATTTTGGTTATGTATGCGCAGTAGTCCTCGGAGATTGGACTGTGACGATAATAGTATGCCATTTTGTGATATTAATTGTTTGTTGGATTGAAGTGTTTGGGAGTAGTGGGAGATTGGGGTTATCAATTTATGCAAGGTGAAAGGGAGAACATATTCTTAAACTTTAGTAAACAACACGCAATGATTATTTTAAAGAGAAAGTGGCAGCCAGGTTGTCTGCACTTATATAAGTGTAAATTAGTGAGCCAAAATATCAACAAAGAGCATAAACTTGACTCAGGTTAAAATAGTGTGCGACACGAATCCCCTGAAGTTCCAGGAATTTGCCCGGAAGACCCTTTTGTTGTGTTATACTCGAATGAGCATAAACTTGACTCAGGTTGAAAGTTGGTTTTATCTGGAAGTATAAATTACACATTGTAGACTGTAGTGCGTATCAATTCCAAATGGATTGAGATCTGTTGAACTCCCTAATCATTAAAATATGGGTCAGTGGGATTCTAATGTGGAGTCCTACGATACAATGTCAAAATCCCTAACCATTACATCAAAACGCTAAAGTTGTGGTGAGAGCTGAGAGTTATATTTTTATATTCTAATAAGATCAAATTGATTCTAATTGTAGGAGATTTGAGAATGAATCTTTATAAGCTCAAAATAGGAGGAAAAGACGAACAAAAAAGGAAAAGAAATTTCAAAGAAAAATTAAAATTGAGAAACAATTGTTTTGAGAGATCTCCAAGTGAAAAATATTTTAATTAGCTCATTTCCCAAATAATTTGAATTTTCCCCTTCTTTTTCGTGCACATAGATAAAATTTTAAACCACGTTTTATCTTTTTATTTGTGTATTTGTTTGCTTGACTTGTTCATGATCAACAGATTTTGAATACTCTGTTTGAATCCCTACAAAGACCTATCAAAACAATGCCCAAAGCGAATAGTGCTACTCATTGCAGCCTAGGACGTTCTCAACATGCCACTTGACCGTGTTGACATCGAACAATGGTACATGATGTTGAGAGTTGACTGTGGACGGATCCTCTATAACATTGTTATTTTGGGCTTACTATCCATCTAGTTCTATTTTTGCATATAGATCCTCTGAATGTAACTTTTTTTAACTCTTTTTATCCATATGGGGACTATTTGTCATAAAAGGGTAAAAGGTAATTTCCCCAAAGCGGTCTATCTACAAAAATAAAACTAGTAGTGTAGTAAGTTCAAAACAAAGATATTCAACAAGTCTGTCCACAATTAACCTTAGATACATTGGATCTGAATCGTAAGCCTAGAAGATGATGAATAGGGTTGCTACTGTTTTACATCAAAAATATAGAATATGCAGTGGAAAAGATAAAATAAAAGCGATCAACAATAATTAAATACAAATAGTAATGAACCACGAAAGCACAAGATTTTATAATGGTTCGGATAACAATCTTATGTCCACTCTTCTTTCTCATGAATGGGTTTCCTCACTATGCAAAGAGTTCACCTGAATCACAAACCCGATTCAGTAGGTTTTTAAGACCGTACTCTGAAATCTACCTAAAGCCAGTCATCTAACCTAACTCTCCTTAATGAGTAACACCTATCAATATATAGTCCCAACCCTCAATTCAAATCGGCTTGAGTTCGTCATAAAAACAAGTTCAAATCAAAACCAACACAAACAATTAAAGCTCATGATATCAGTAAGATCTTATAGCCATTTCGTTAAACAAAGCGTCCTTCAATGAATATAAGCATAGCTCGATAAAGAACGGTGTAAAGAATCAAGCTAACAACAACTCTCATTGTTGAAACTATCTGAAATGTTGTGTATGATGAGTGAGAGTTTGTCCAGGCTCAATAGGTACTCTTCTCTCTCAAATCCTTCACTGAAATCTCTCACAAATCAAAACCGTAGAACTCTTCTCTCTCTCTCTCTCTCTCTCTCTCTCTCTCTCTCTCTCTCTCTCTCTCTCTCTCTCTCTCTCTCAATGATATTATGTCCTCAATAGGTCAAGAAAGAGATCTTCTAAACTTAGTAGAGATTGGAGATAAAAGAACCAACGAATGACTAAGATTAAACTTTGAAATTTTGTAATCTATGTGTTTACCATCAATGGTGACTCTCGATCATCAATGGTGTCGAGGCTCGTCAATAGTTGAGAGGCCCACTGATGACATGAAAGTGTATGGAGTAAAAATCATCGATGAGCGTTGTTGACCATGGATGAGCTTTTCCTACCATCAATGGTGAATGCGCACCATCAATGATTAGGAGTCTAAAATAAGCATTTGAGCTTATTTTCGTGTTGTTTTGACTCGTATCACTTTTAGTTCTTGTATTTACCTATATTATATCATTTTAAATAAATATTAGTACCAAATAAGAGTTTGTTATTACTCAAACAAGAGATATATTATGGACTATGATGTAGAAATCTCCCTCTTTTGATAATAACAAACTTAGAACTTAAAATATTAAAATACATGTATATTTGATATATACAAATAGAAATAATAAGCACAAATACACTCTCATGCAGAAATAAATGATATGCAATACTTCCTAAAATTTAATAAAAAATAAAACATTAAACCAATTATACAAAAACTCACTCATGCCATAACTCATCAAATTTCATAATTCTCCCCGTTTTGTTATGTTAAAATAAGAGAGAGAGAGAGAGAGAGAGAGAGAGAGAGAGAGAGAGAGAGAGAGTCTTGGGTAAATTTCTCTTGAATTGAATATTGAGCATGTACATATATATATACAAATAGAGGAGGGTGAGGTTTGTCCTCATAACCAATGTGGGACTAAACCCACTACTAACACAATATTATCAACAGCCCCCTCAAACTCATATTGGATCAAACAATGTGAGTTTGCGTATAAGAAATTGGAATCAATGAACAGGTAAGGCCTTTGTGAAGAAATCTGCAAGTTTGTTAGCAGATGAGACATGAGGAAGTAGAATTATTTTGTTCTTGATAACTTGTAGACGGACAAAATAAGCATCAATCTCAATATGTTTGGTCCTCTCATGAAATACTGGATTATTAGCAATCTGGATGGCAGTCTTATTATCACAATAGAGAGAAGTATGAGTCGTAACAGAAATACTAAAATCACTGAGAATACAATAAAGATGAATAATCTCTTAAGCTATTGTGGACATTGCACGATACTCTGTCTCGGTGCTGGAAAGAGCAATAACGTCTTATTTCTTACTCCGCCAGGAAATAAGAGAATCACCACGAAATATATAATAACTTGTGGTACATTTCCTGGTAGTGGGATCACCAGCCTAATCAAAATTAGAATATGCACAAAGCTCTAACTTGGATGTAGCAGAAAACATAAGAGAGCGGGTGCTAGTACCCAGAAGATACCGAAGAATCCGTAATAAGGTAGCATAGTGTACAGAACATGAGGCACGAACAAATTAACCGACAATGCCAATAGCATGAGAGATATCTGGTCAAGAGATACACAGATTAACAAACTGGCCAATAAGATGTCGATATCGGGTAGGATCAGATAGAAGCTCATCATCAGTAGAGCGAAGTTTGACATTCTGTTAGAGTAGAGTATCGACAGTTTCATCTTTCAGTTAACTAAACACGATTTAGACTATTTGAGAGATATTTCTATTGAAATAGTAGTACACCCTACGGGCCCTAAGAAATTTCTAGACCAAAAAAATAGCGAAAAGATCCAAGATCCTTCATGTTGAATTGTTGTTATAATTAAGATTTTGCGAACTATATAACAATAACATCATCATCTGTAATGATCATATCATCTACATAAAAAAGTAATAAAACTCTACCACGCAATGTAGTATGAACAAATAGAGAAGCATCTTGATGACTCTCCATAAAGCCCGCCTTGAGCATGACATTGCAAAAATACTCAAACCAAGCGCGGGATGCCTGTTTAAGACCATAACAGCACGACGAAGGAGACATACATGTCCCCGAGGAATATTGGACCATGGAGACGGTTGCATATATATTGTCTCAGATAAAGAGCCATACGAAAAAGCATTCTTGACATCTATTTGGTATAAAGTCCAACGATGAGCAGCAGGAGCTGTAAGTAAAGTACGAACGATGGGCATCTGAGCAATAGGAGCAAAGATCTCCTCATAATCAATACTTTGTTGTTGAGTAAAACCTCGAGCCACTAAACAAGGTTTCTGACATTTAATGGTACCATCAGGATGATACTTGACCTTATAAACCCATTTACTGATAACAAGAGAGATCCTAGGGGGATAGAGAACAACATTCCAGGTACGTGTTTGCTTAAAGGACTAAAATTCCTCAGCCATAGCCTGCCGCCACTCTCAAAATTGAACTGCCTCTTAAAAGGACTTTGACTCAACGGTAGTATGAATGGCAGCAAGAAAGTTATGAAAGATAGGTGAATAATAAGTAACCGAAGCATACCGAGCAGGCATGACATGTGGGCATTTGCCTCAACAAAGAGCAAGAGGAACCTCAGGCAGGGGAGATGTTGGCATAGGTGCATGGAGATCAATAGTATTTTTTGGAGTGAGTGTCGTGTCCACGGGATAGGGATCAGATAGTGTAAGAGAAGGCTCGAGTGAGGAAGAGTCAACAGAAGGAGATGGGGAGATGTCAGGGAGATCTCAAAAGAAAAACTAAGGTGAAGAAGTGGGTGATGCAGCTGACGGGGATGCATGATCAGTAGAGTAGAGGAAATTAAAGTCATTAGAAGCATAATAATATGGAGAATCCTCTTCGAACTGAACGTGATGAGATATGTGAACTCGACGAGTTACGGGATCATAACAACAATAAACTTGATATTCCGAACTAATTCCTAAATTGACACAAGAAATAACTCTGGGAGATAATTTATCATGTTCGTGAGATGACAGAAAAACAAAACAGCGACAACCAAAAATGAGGACCAGATCATAACGGGGAGGATGAGTATAAACACGACTATGAGGAGTAGCACCGGAAAGAGAGCTAGATGGAGTGATATTAATAGCATGAGTAGTAGTGAGAATGGCCTCAGCCCAGAAATGATGAGGAACAGAGTAAGAAATGAGCATGGATCGAGCGGTATCAAGGATATGACGATGTTTAAGTTCAGCAATACTATTTTTATCATGAGTGTAGGGACATGACTATTGAAAGATAGTCTCATGAGAGAACAAGATAGAGCGCATGGTAGAGGATAGGTACTCTTTGGCACAATCAGAACGAAAAAGTTTAATACGAGATTGCCATTGAGTGAAGATCATAGTAGTGAAGGCTTGATAAGCAGTAAGTACGTCAGAGTAATTCTTAAGTAGGTAACCCATGTAAAACGAAAGAAATTATTGATTAAACTAACATAATATAAGTAGGCAGATGAAGAAGGCAGAGGAGCTAGCCCCTAAATATCAGAATGTACTAAATCAAATAAGGAAGTGGATACATATGTACTCATTTTAAATGGTAAAACAATGAATTTAGCCAATTTATAACTAGTATATGACTCAATACTAGAACTAGATGATACATGACCAAGTACTTCAAACTGAATAAGACTCTCCAGCCTTTTATTAGACACATGACCAAGTTGTCTATGCCACAAATTTGTAGGAAGCGAGGTAGAGGGTTTTGACAAACTGACAAAGCAACAAGAGAACATGGACATATCGACTCTGGAAGGTGAAGATATTCAAGAAAATACAACTTGTACCTCCTACGACCAGCCCCAACCATCTTGGTCGTCTACGGATCCTTCACAAGACAAGTATCAAAAAAAATGGTTGTCCACATAGACGGGACCAAGTGTTAGACGATCAGATGGATCATTTTGTGGGGTAATAGAGTCATACTGAGTGATAGACAATGGTTGTCCAGTAGCTATGTAGATAAGGGGGAGAGAAGATGAAGTGAAGACAGAGGATAAAAGTAAGGCATTATAAGTCATATGAAGGGAATGGTTAGAGTCAAAAATCCAGATGATGGGACATAAATATGTACCAAAAGTTGCAAGTACACAACTAATCAAGTTATAGTATAAAGAGTTATCGATCCCACGAGGAAAGTGTTTGTAGGAGAAAATTAGATTTAGTTCTGATGTTGTGTGCGTGACAATTAGGAGTGATGAAGAAATTGTGATTGTGGAGATATGTGAGGAGTGTTGTGAATATGTGCAAAAGTCAAAAAATAAGATTTTAGATGGTAGAAATGAAGAGTGGATGTGATAAAAGAATAAATAAAATCATAAGGAAAGAAAAATAAAGGAAATAAATATCAAGAAACAAATAAGAGAAAATCGAGAACTAAGGAAAAATCAAGAAAGAAAAGATGGAGGATTCAATTAAAGATATAAGAAATCTAGAACTAAATCCACTAGCTACTCTTAATTATAAAATATGAACTATTCTCTTTTTATCATATTTTACTTTAGATTTATTAAGCATAGACTATCAAACCATTTAAGGAAAGTATAACCTATAAAATTATAATCTAAGCAAAATTAATATTCATGACAATAACAACAACAAGATATTAATCCTAGAATTCATAAACATAACCTATTAAACCATTTAACATAAGCATAGATTATCAAATTCTTCTTCTACCAATTAGCTAGTTCTCTAGTTGACTATCCTATACATGATAATTTTAAACATAAGAGAATAATTCATACAATATAATGGAAATAAAGCTAATTTCATGATATTCTAAGATTCCTATAAGAATTAGTTCCACATCTGAAGAAATAAAAACAAAGAATAAAATGAAAAGAATACGAACTAATTACAAAGAAAAGAAATAAGAACAAGGAACTTTAAACTATGAACAAGAAAAAAATCTTACTAAATTACAAAAAGAAATAAAAATCTACATTATGTAAGAAAAAAAAATCTACTCTACAAATTAAAAATATAAAATAAAATAAAGATAAGAAAATAAATCTATTCTACAAGACATGAATGTAAATCTAAACTAATAAGCAATAAGAAAAGAAATTACTATAAAGAAATAAAAAAGAAAATAAAAGCAAACATTCACATTGATCTTCATCTTCATCATCATCATCAAATAAAGAGAATAAAATATGAAGAGGTGAATAAATTCTTTTATTAATTGTAACAAAAGTTACAAATTTGAAAGGTCTTCTCAATTAAGACTAACCCTCCTCTCCAAATGGGGTTATAAAATTTTTCACACCCTCAACCCCTTACTCTTTACCCCTTTTATAGTATACAGCAGTGAATTAGAGCCCTTAGATCCATAAGACCTTGATTTTTAGCTATTGGATTGTAACAGAATCGGTGACATCGATACAGGCATCGATACTAGCATCAATGGCCATGTTTCTCCATTTTCTAGCCGAATTTCTTTTTCTATTGGGCCTTTGGCCTTTTGCTTGTATTCTTCATTAAGTCATTGGTCTTTTGTTGGGAGATAAGATCTTGGGTTTTATTCTTCATTAACCTGCAATTAAAGATAAAAATAATTGTTAGTGGTATATTTATTCATTTAAAAATAGATAATGAGGGTATAAAATTATAATAAAAATATGATTATCAAATACACTTATACCTAAACTTTTGCTAGTCCTCTAGCAAAGAAAGAAATTGAAAATCCTAACTCACTTTCGCAGGAATCGCGGTTGTATTTAGCGTATACAACAAGCCTTTAAACCCCTAGGTTACACTAGAGGACGAGTTGTAGTCTCGTGAGGGTTTGCAGTGAATATACCCATAAAATTCGGTCAACTTGCTAATTGAAAGAAGTCAGTAAATAACTAATTTTACTTGATATACTTAGACATTCTAATTGAAGCTAGTTTTTACTCAAGAAAATAACTTTATATAGGAGAAATGGAAGCAAGACGGGATACGGCTTCATCTTTCTGACTCCGACACTCGAGAATTCCAGATCTCAAAAAATGAAGGACCTAGAGCTGTATTTATAGGCTTTGGGACGTCTGTTTTTGAATAAAAATGATCGATTCACTCTTATCCTCGCTCATAACCACTTTATCACATTCTAGGATTAGTTCAGATTAGTTGGAACAAATCCAGGTGGTTAACATAAAAAAACGGCTTGAAACTGTAAAAAATTAGTTTTTAGGACTGCAGACACCCGCGGTGTCTCAGTAGTGGTCGAGACACCTGTGGGTGTCTTGGCCAAGGCCGAGACACCTGTGGGTGTTTCGACCAAGGCCGAGACACCTATGGGTATCTCACCGAGGCCTGGAACATTGTTTCACGCGTTTTGTCCGTTTTCGTCGTATCTTTGTCGTTTGAACTCGGAATTACGTGATTCAAAGTGCGTAGGAAAGCTGACAAGAAGATCTACAAGATCCTATAGTTGGATCATATGTGGAGCGGATGAGATATGAAAGGTGATTTATTTTTTTATTAGCGAAACGTGGCACCCGATCAGTTCATATCCTCGTTATTCTACAGTTCCGTTGCTTCACATGGTTTGTCGAATTACTTCATGCACTCTTCGATGTTAATTAATCTTAAGTGACTCAGATAGTGACATTCATCATCTTCTCTCAGCTTCGAGCTATTTGTGGGAACTTATAAGCAATTTTTGATGTTTACAGAAGCCTGAAGAGAGGCATCAATGACGTCTCGCAGAACTCGAGATGTTAGATGAAAAATGGCTTGAAATTCAGTAGCACATTTAGTTCTATCAAGCCCAAATATCCAAGGCTTTCGATAAGAAATTCAAATAGAGATCCTTCAAGAAGAGAGTGCTGGTCTTCGTAGTTAGATGATCCATGATCCTCAACTACAAGAAGAAAGGTAAATTCCAACCCAATTGGGAAGGTCCATTTGTAATAGAAATAGTCTATTCAAATAGAGATAATCACCCCGTTAAACCGAATGGAGATAAGATTCTGATGCCTATCAACAACAATTTCCTAAAGAAGTACTACCCTTAGTCTTTTTCTAACTCTCTCTATACTCTGACAAGTATACGAGTATAAACTGCTTCTTCATATCCTTCAACTAGTGCATGAGGCTAAAAAGCTCCTTCCCTCCCACTAGTGCATGAGGCTAAACTGCTCCTATCCTCTAACTAGAGCACAAGGCTAAACTACTTCTATCCTCCAACTAGTGTATGAGGCTAAACTGCTCCTACCCTCTGACTAGAGCATGAGGCTAAACTGCTCCTATCCTCCAACTAGTACATGAGGCTAAACTGCTTCTTTCCTCTGGCTGGTGTACAAGGCTCAACTGCTCCTTTCCTCCAACTGGTGCACGAGGTTAAACTGCTCCTTCCCTCCCACTAGTTCATGAGGTTAAACTGCTCCTATCCTCGAACTAGTGTGCGAGGATAAACTGCTCCTTTACTCCGATAAGTATACGAGTATACACTGCTTCTCCCTACAATCCGACAAGTATATGAGTATAAACTATTTCTCCATTCACTCTGATAAGTATACGAGTATAAACTACTTCTCCATTCACTCCGACAAGTATACGAGTATATACTGCTTCACCCTACACTCCAACTAGTATATAAGTATAAACTGCTTTTTCCAACACTCCGACAAGTATACGAGTATAAACTGCTCCTCCCTACACTTCGACAGGTATACAAGTATAAAGTGCTTTTCTATTCACTCCGACATGTATACGAGTATAAACTGCTTCTTCCTATACTCCAACAAGCATACGAGTATAAACTACTTCTCTCTATACTCTGATGAGTATACGAGTATAAACTGCTTCTTCATATCCTCCAACTAGTGCACGAGGCTAAACTGCTCTTTTCCTCCGGCTGGTATACGAGGTTAAACTGCTCCCTACGCTTCCACTTCGGTCAAACCTTCCTACAGTTAGGACCAAAGTCAAAATCCTCTCTCGATTCATTCCGTAAACGAGAGGTTCACCAAATTGAACGATCAAGCCTTTAAATAGTTAGGATTGTCTCAGACCCCCACTTGGTCAAATCTCTAGATAGCGAGGGCCAAAGCCAAAGTCCCTCGCCAATCCTCTCCAATAGGATGGTGAGTCCCCAAAACTATCATGTTAATAATCACCTCTGATAGTCCCCTCCAAATTTCCCCTGTCAATCCTCTCTAACAGGACGACAGGCCCACTCCTACTATCACGTTAATAGTCACCTCTGACAAATTAACTTACCGGTCCTCTTTAATAGGACGACAAGTCTACAAAGTTGGTCAAAATCGTAATAAACTCTCACTGTCATGTTAATATTATACCTCTGACAATCAACTTACCAATCCCCTTCAATAAGATGGTAAGTCCTCAAAGTCACTCTGATTGCGACAATTTAATCAACTTACCAATCCTCTTCAATAAGATGGTAAGTTCTAAAAGTCGCTCCGATCACAACAATCTAATCAACTTATCAATCCTCTTCAATAAGATGGTAAGCCCTCAAAGTCGCTCCAATCGCGACAACCCTGTCATGTTAACATTAAACCTCTGACAAAAAAAATCCCCCACCAATCCTCTCTAATAGGATGGAGGGTCTACAGAACTATCATGTTAACGATTACCTCTGATAAGCAACTTTATCATTCTCGCAAATGACGTTGTCTGATAAATCATTACACTCATACGTCCCTGAACGATTTGATTTATTCCGTGCATTCTAATTTTCTTAGAACAATCAATGGGTAGTAGCCTACCATGTGATGGCTTCTACATCAATCGATCGTCACACTCCTACGTCCCTGAATGATTTGATTATCCCAACATCGTCATTTCCGCCAATGATGTTGTTCATCAATAACAGCCTACAAGCGATGTGCCTTATCGATTCCCGAATAGTGACCTACCAAGCGATGAGTTATTATTCGGACCCTCTCCTGGTCGCTTATGCAAGTGATTAGTCATTTTGGGCTAAGTTGTTACACTTAACGACACTGCCTAACCTAATTATGACTTAACAGTTGTAATTAACTTAACCCAACACCTCAAACAGCTAAGGGTAGAGAAGAAATTTAAGCGTTAAGTCTAAAAAAACTTCTCAAAAACTCATCATACTAAGAAGAATAGTATGGCTAGCTCGATTTAAATGGTAATCGGTAAAGGCGAATCAAACCTGTTAATAGCTGAGGGTTTGCTAAAAATCCTAAAATAGGTCAACTAGCGAGGAAAGTGCAGAAGTTATTCGAGATGCGATGATCGGATAATAAAAGCATTCATAAGATGATTTTGAGACAATACATTCAAACAAAGTCATAACAATACATTCGAACAAAGAAAATAAAAATTTCTCAAAATCAATCCTGTCGGGCTTAGTCCAGCAAGCTAAAGGATGCAAGCTCGGCCTTAACGGGCAGCCCGCCTCTTCACCTGATCTTCTCGGATATGCTCCTCAGCCTCCTTGTGGAGCTCGGCCTTAGCAAGAGCATCAGCGAAAGCAATAGTTGCGTCTTCTTAACGCAGCGCATGGATAGCTTCCATCGCTTCTCTATAAGCACCATGAACTCTGGAGCTCTCGAGCTTAAAGTCATTCAGGGTCGCCTCTCCCTGAGCAGTCCTGACTCCTGTACGCTCGGTAATATTATTGTAAGCATCCATCTTGGTCCGCAAGTGATGTTGTCGCTCACACAAGTTCGCGACAATAACCTCCTGCTCCGATATCCTCTTCTCCCGAGCTTTACGCTCACGAGAAGCTTTCATTCATGATTCCAAGTTGTCTGCCCTACCAAGTAATGCATAACTCCCTCCAGGCGAATGAGCTTTTGCTCACAACACCCAGCTAGCCCGATACCTCCCATGCATTGGATGTCCTTCAAGCTATCTGCTACAAAGGGATAAAAGTAAGAAAAGGTACCCCACCCAACACTAACGATAGAGATTTCTTGTTTCATAGCATTCTCTAACCATTAGATGGGGCCCTGCATGGATCCGGGGTCCAGAGAAGCAGATTCTTAACCTAGGGCCATCACAACAATAGGCTACACTCCTATGTTGGCCGGGTCAGGAAAGCCAGGCTTACACTTGGGCTGTGGGGAACAAGTCCGAGTGGACGCTAGAGTGGGCAACTCCTCCTCATCATCAAATAGCTGAATGGGCTCAGACTCTGATCTCGCTAGCCTCCTCTTATGACGATCTCCTCATATCGATCCACTTCCTCTCTGGAGAGAGGTCTCTGCCCAGAGGATCTTAGGTTGCAAGGCCTAACAACCAGGATCTCCTCTCATGCTGCAAAATGCGACGAGAGGAAATTAGAAACTTTGACTCAAAAGTTGAAGAATTCCCTAAGTAGTTGAAATAGGCATCCTACAATGTCTAGGTGAGGTTCATTTAAATAGACGAGCTAACAAAGCTCGCCTAACAGCTGAGCTCGCCCGACAAGATAGGAGATCGCTTGATAGCTAAGCTCGCTAGAATAGCCGAACCTCACCTGAGTAGGCGAAGCTCGCCAGAAGATGAACATGAGTCTGTTTATCTCCTCCATTTTTTATCCCGTAGTCCTTAACTTATCATGGTGAGGTCGAGTCATGTCGGAGGCGATTGTAGCAGTAGCAGCGGAAGAAGAGGTTGTTCTCCTCACCTTGGGAGCAATCTTCTTGGGGACCATTTTGAGTTCAAGGAAGAATGAGGATGAGGTTTTGGTTTTCTGTGAGAACTCGAGTGGAAGTTTTTCAATAGCACAGTAACCTCCTGATGAGAGAGATTAGTGCTTCATATAGGAGAATCTCAATGGCTGAGATTTTCTAGCTCAGTCGAAGCGAACGACTCATATCGCCTGTAGATAATTCGATTCGATATTTCGAATCGAACAACTACGAGTGAGGCGGGACATTCAGAATTATGTGTGAACGGCCAAGATCTGGCGGTTCAACCATGATCTCTCGTCGAATCGATGGTTGAGATCAAGAACATCACAAAATCAACAGCTCAAATCGGGCGCATGAAAATGAGGCATCGCCTTAGTTGGCAAGCACTGGAGCCTGCCCGTAGACACGTGAATCACCCTCACAAACTAGGGCCTCGCCTGTAGTAACCCAGCTCGCTTGTGGACACGTGGCTCACCTGCCA
>NC_033803.1:60078293-60096660 GCF_001876935.1 Asparagus officinalis | reverse complement strand
ACTAACTCAGGCCTCTCTTGTAGCCATCCAACTCGCCTACAAGCATGCAACTCGCCTGGCAATGTTTAAAACTAGCCTACATATTTGGAGCTCGCTTGCATATGGATTGAGCTCGCCCAAAGATTCGAGCTCGTCTACACTTCGTCAAGCTCGCCTGAAGAGCTCAACTCAACTAAGGGGCTTAAATTAGCCCAAACCAATGAGCAGTAATACTCTTCATTCAAAGTGTTCCAGACTACATACAACCAGATTTAGGTCTGAAAACTTTGAAGGGGGTTTTGTAGGCAATAAAAATTTTCTTTACACAAGAGAGCTCAAACCTCTCCCATTTGTAGGCAAAACACCAAGCGAAGCTCACCAACACGCAGAGCTCGCCTGCAAACAAAAGCTCGCCTATAGTATAAGCAAAGTTTTCCTGCATTGCTTTACTTCCCATCACAAGTCAAGCTCACCTACATTTAAAAGGCCAAGCAGATCTCGCCTACAAGACAAAGCTCACCAACACGCAAAGCTCGCCTACAAGCCAAAGCTCGCCTGTAAGCCAAACCTTGCCTATTTGTTTGGCTTGCCTGCACATGCCAAACATCCCCAATCTCGCCTGTTTGCTTGACTCGCCAGCACGAGTCAAACTCACCTGATTATCGAGCTCACCAGCACGAGCTCGACCTTACTTGAACACCTTGCTCGCCCGCATGAGTCAAGCTCACCTGCAGTGAGTTTGACTGTATGAACCCATCTTGCCAACAAACACTAGATCACACACTTGAGGGGCCTGCCAGCCAACCCCGCCTATTCACCAAGCTTGTCTACAAGCTCGCTTGAATGTTCAATTAGCTATCAAGCTTACCTGCAAGCCTATCATCCTCGCCTGAATAGTGCAAGTAGCTGCTTGCTTGTGGGATAGGGCCCACCCACTTCCCATGTCTTGGGTAATGAGGCATAGCTCTCATCACCCCTATAGTGGTCATATCCTATAGCTATAGGGGGAGTATGATACTCCTTACTCCTATTAGTGGTCACATCCCACAAATTAAGGGATGGCTCATGCCATCCCTTCCCTATTTATAGAACATCTTTACCAACATGAAAGAGGTTCAGCGGAGGTTCAAAAGGAAGGTTTGGCTAGAAATATTTTTCAAGAAAGCTTGGCATCTCCAAGGCTCTTCCAGCAGAGGCTCCCTCATTGCCTTGACTGGTAGAACTTTCCTAGTTTTTTTCTTGGATTGTTGAAGTAGACTCAATCTGAACTCTCAAATTTGAGACTCTCGCCTCTTTGCAAACTCTTGCATATTAGCCTTCTCCAAGCATTCGACATTGATACTCATCAAGTTAGGGTATATTCGAACTCAATCACCCCGAAGCTTCTACTGCATACTGAAGCTCAACCACAATGTCCTCAAAGGAAGCACCCCCAAGACTGACGACATCAATAGTCATCTATATCCAGTACTCTAATTCCTCAATCAGTTTCTTCAGAGCTCTCGAACGTAGAGGAGGAGCAGTTGGATAGATCGGACCCGTATACTCATCCCGAGTAGGTAGAGGAACAACCTCGGAAGGATGGCCTTCATGTATACCCTGGTCCCGGATGAGAAGAGGAGAAGAAGATTCTAAACCCTCAATGGGCAACATATCTTCGGCTCCCGCCTCCTCAGGAATAGAAGGGATCGATTGAAGCATTTCGTTCTCCCTATTAGCCAAGCGTGCAATAGGTACAGATTTCATCGTGTCCCCCATCAATTTGGCCCTCTTAGAGTTTTTGGCAGCGACAGGCTTTCTCTTGCGAATTCTCCTATCATATTCGCCTTCCTCTGCCGCAGTAAGGGCCTTTTTACCTGATCTCAAAGAACGATGTTCAAGGGCCGATGCTTCCTCGGGAACTTCCTCGGTTGCCTTTTCTTCAGGAGGATTAGCAATTAATGATCCCTCTTCAGTCTCCATAGGAACCTCTTCTTCAGAAGGTTCAATGGTGGACAACTCCCTTGGGGTTTCGACAGCTCCGACCGCTTCTCGTTCACAGGATAGATACTCCTCTATCCCCGATAAACGAGTCTTGGTGGAACCGCTTCTCGATCGATACAATTCCCGAATCTCATTTATGCATGAAGTGTAGATATCGTATTCCGGGATTCGAGAAGCCTCATTAAACCAATTACGGAAGTTCGCAACGGTGGAACAGTCAGGCGGTGAATTGGGTAAGGTAAAGTGCGCGTGAGTCCCTCTGGCAGAGAAGAAATACCACGCACGAGCACCTTCATACAAATTCCCAACTTGAGCCAATGCCGGGTTAGGATTGCCAACATAAAGCTGATCATAGCCAAACTGCCTGGCGAATCGAGAAGGCATGTAAGGTCAATGGTTAATAAGAATATTGTTGAAATCATTACCCTTGTTGAGCTGGTCAAGAAAAGAGACAGGGCGAGTCCTCTGAAATTATCATTTTGGTCAAATTTAGGTTGTGCCTTGGGTGTTCATCAATACCTACAAGGATCATTTTAGCCAAATTTAGGTTGTGCCTTGGGTGTTCATCAATACTTACAAGGATCATTTTAGCCAAATTTGGGTTGCACTTTTGTTGTTCATCAACTCCTACGAGGATCATTCTGGTCAAATTTAAGCTGCGTCTCACATATTCATCGAAGTCTATGTATTCCAAATCATAGCGGGTTGTTATAAATAACGCAAAAATTCATGTCTCATACATATGGGGGACTTTATCTCGATTCCTAATTAGAGATAAGCCTACACCTAACACGCGTTGCCGGGTAGTTCATTCCTATGAAATTGACAAAGTATATGTATTCGGTATAATAGCACTAAGTCTAAGAGAGTATATGTGGGTGAAAGTCCGGTCTCACCCCTTCCGCGCATCCCAATGACCTGAGCACATATATGGAAGTGACACATCAACTCCTAGAAAGTAGCATAAACTTCTGGGTGTGCCGCCCTCAAAATGGAGAGCTCCTCGATAGTAGGGATGAATTCTTCATAGGGCATTCGACCGAATGGCAGCCCCGATACCGCTTGCATCTCGTGGAGAGCAAAACCTAACTCCCCTATAGGTGTAAAGAACGTGCAGTTGTCCGGGTTATATTTCTCTAACATAGCAAAGAAATTAGGATAACTTTGCACAATTCTACGTCGAGTAGCTAACAGTAGGATTGTGAGACCCGATTGAGCGAGTGGTTCCTTAAGCTCCTCAAGAACAAAGTCCACCATCCGGGTCCACCAACCTCCCTCTCCAGAACAAACCCATCATGGGGATCTGAACGTCTGCGTAGAAAATTCACCCTGAGCCGTGATGAATTGACGAATAAAGACATTCGCTAGACGTGGCACCTCTGGAGCAAGATCCTTTTTCTCAAATAGGCCGGGCCTCAAACCCTTGAGTTGGCCCCTAATTCGTGTGCAAGCTTGTCGACCAAATCCAAACGACACATTTTCTTTCTCCTTAACTATGTCAAAAGTCAAACCTCGGCGATAGCTCACGTTAAAGAAGTAGGAGAGTGGATACATCCTCTTCATATTTGGGAGGAAGAGGAAGCGGTTATTGACTCTTCGCAGCAGCTTTGAATCTTCTGCATGTATGAAACGGTCATCAGCTACTATGTGATCTCCGAATATGAACGTCGGTTTAGAAAATTGGTCATGGCCGGCAGGGGTCTCCAAGTCCAAATCGGTGATCAAAGATCTGAGAGTAGAGTATCGGGGGAATCAGAGCATGATCATTTTCTCTGAGTTAGAAAAAGTGCACAATGGAATTCTGCCGCGAAGGCCAAAAACTTCATTCGTGTCAAGGCCGCTAATATACCCAAAATGATGCTCCTGCGAAAGCGGCACATTTGGAAGGAACACTGCAAAATCAAAAGCAAAGATTAGCTGCTAAAACAAGTTATTGATATAAATACAAAACTAGAAACACAGAGATCAAGGCCCGCATATCAAATCTTAAACACAAAGGGCCAGCCTCGTGTTGAAAATCTCAAACACGAGAGTCGAGCCTCGTGTTAAAAATCTCAAACGCGAGAGTCGAGCCTCGTGTTGTAAATCAAAACGCAAGAGTCGAGACACACATTGTAAATCCCAAACGCAAAGGCCGAGACCCACGTTTAGAATTCAAAACGCTAGAGTCAACACCGCGTGTCACAATAAACAGAGTCCTAACTCCGCGTTTTCATTAAACAAGAAACGAGTCATCTACCTCGATGTCAAGAACCCATCTAGGGTTTTCAGAAAACTTGTCAAAGCAAGTTATTTTGATCACTACTTACCACGACAAGGAGGCCCCTGTGATGGCGACGGTGACGATGACGTTCTCGCAGGAACAAGAACACCACCGGCGTCCCCAGCCGACGATGTTTCGGAAGTTGCTTCAGCGACTTTCTTGGAGCTAGAACTCACTCTTCGTGGCGCCATCAGTCAAAGAAGACATTGTTGATCAAAGAGGATCGAGTTCACCGGAAATCTTGTCGAAATCAAACGAGGGTTCTCGTTCTTGGAACTAAGCCAAAAATAGAAAGAGTCAAATGACTCTTGACGTGACCACACAGGTCTATTTATATCAGCCATCAAGTTGTTAAAGTGGTACGGGATTCTTGGAGAGAATCCCAGCCATCTATCGAAAAATAAGCTCAAACGTTTCTAGATAAAGTCACTTAAGACTTTAACTCCAATGTGAAGTTCACCTCCACGTTCAAATTCCCAAATGATTGGCCCAGATCGTGTTATAAGGGTTCTTAACTTCGCGTTTCGAATCTCAAACGCAAAGGTCACCTTTGCGTTGCATTTTGTTTTCTAAATGAAGAATCCACCCTCGTGTTTTCGAACATGACACTTAGTCTTTAAGGTCATGAATCCTTTTAACAGAGTGTTAATCAAAACCTCTGAATTTCTTCAACAAAATCTAAGCCACTTTCAATTAGCAAACCTTTCGTCAGATTAACGCAACACTTCTGATGATTATCATCCCTATAGAGTTGACATCTAGCCTGTATTTCTACCAGTACGATAACAATTCTGCTAAAACCAATTTATCAATTCTCGTCAATAGAACGATAAATCTATGAAATCATTCAAATCATGGTCAATTTACCAACTCTCCTCAGCAGAGTATTAAATAACCAATCTATCAACTCCCTTCAGCGGAATGATAAAATTCTCAAAATCTTGTTCAAATCACAAGTATCACAATTCATCGCTTCGATGATAAATCATTTAGCAATCCTCCCCAGCGAGACGCTAAAATACCCTCCCCATAGATGTCATGTTAAAATTACACCTCTGACAAAATCAGCTTATCGACTCTCCCCAATAGAGCGATAGGTCCTTAAAATTGCCCCGATCGTAATATCTTCTCTGTCACGTTAAAATTACACCTCTGACAAAATCAACTTATCAACTCTCTCCAATAGAGCGATAAGTCCTCAAAATTACCCTGATCGTAATACCTCTCCTGTCACGTTAAAATTACACCTCTGACAAAATCAACTTACCGACTCTCTCTAATAGAGCGATAAGTCTTCAAAATTGCCCCGATCGTAGTATCTTTCCTATTACGTTAACATCATACCTCTAACAGTTCAAACCCCTCCCCCCATTTGAACCTTTTTATCACTTTACATAAGAAGTGTTCTTATAAAATCCCCAGTGGATTAAACTCTTTCGAGAATTATCCTTAGTGGTAATAAGGAAAATTTGTGAATTTCACTCTATGAGAAAATTCATGCCAAGTTAATAATACACCTTTAGCACTTATAGATTTCTTTCAATGTTTAAAGTAAAATCCTAACACAAGAAGAATTATATTAGTCAATCCTATTCTGGGAGAATAACAAAGTATTTATCCCCAGCAGTTGGAAATTTTCTGAAGTTATCTCAAACGATAATAAAAAAACTTTCTAGACCTATCATGTAAATCCGTGCTAAGTTAGGATCACACCTCTGGCATTTCTCGTGATTTTGTTGCTTAAGATTAAAACATGACATATGCAAGAAATAAGAAGAAACCAATATCACTTCTTATTCAAAAACCAAAAGAAAGTGATACAAAGCAGAGCTATTCCTGTGAAAAAGAAAATTACAAAGCTGAGATTCACTCGATTTTCAAATAAAAAGAAGTGAGTTGAGCTTTGACTTCAGACAACTTCTCTTCATGGTTGGCTCGCACCATAGCTGCTACACTTTCCCGACCCGCATTCATAGCACTGAGGGTCTTGACGATAGCCTCTTCACGAGAGAATTGAGCCTTCAGTCACAGCACTTCAGCTTCAGCCTCAACAAGTTTTGTACGAATGAGGTCTAAAGAAGCAGTCGAGAGTTCTAACTCCTTGTGTCTTTGAGCGCTCTGCTCCCATAAGTGTGCGACCTGTCACTCTTGCTCGATCAAATTCCTCTCCATCGCCTCACAGTGGGCCACCTCTTCAACCTAAAGGTCGGCAAAAGTAGACATAATATGTGTCTAAATATCTGCGTGATCCAGGGCTTCGAAATGTTGCAGCTGTGCTTCCAGACGAGAGATGGCTTCTGAGCAACGTTCAAAGCAGTGAACATCACCCACACTCTTAACCCCATTCAAACCTACTTCTAGAAGTGACTTGAAGGAATTAAAAGAGCCCCGACCAGCCATTACAACCTCGATTACTTTCTTCGCGAGGCTCTTTAAATAGTTCAGGTATATTTGGAGAAAATCAGGAGCATCTACCGGACTTGAAATAGCAATGGAAGATGGTTCCACAGATTTGGAAGCAGAGGTATCAAAGTGTAGGCTGACGAGTGACTTGGGTATAGAGGTCGTCGAAGCAAGAGAAACATCCAAGTACGAAGGGCTTGATGTCAACGTCATCATGGTCCTCGTTTAAGATGAACTTGGTACGCTAACTACCCCTGTCGGTGCAAGGGAAATCTTCATCAATGTGGCCGACGGAGCAGTTGTCATCGACGAGTCAGACAAAGGTTGCTCTTTCAAAGGAGCTGACACCTGCACAAGCTGCTGTTCCTAACGAGGAGTCACAGTAAAAGTCTCGGGAGGAGGTGAACCTGTACGTGAAAATGGTCGGAACACGGAAGGAATGTGTATAGGAATTCGAAATAAACCAAGCTTACCGGTAATATGAAAAGGAAGATAACCAGATGATTTATCAGATGGATCCTTGGGAGCATCATCAAAAGTAGTGATATCATCCATAGAATCATGCTCTCCTTCCTCCTCATAATCAGCTGGCATGTTGCCAACTCCGGCATCTTCATTATCTCCATCTCCCTCAGCTGTATTGCTAGTTGAGGAGACTTCGTAGTCTACCTTTTCTTCGTCATCAGGCACAACAGAGAGTTCCGGTAAACTCGTTGTGGCAGCTGGTTTGTTCATGAGTCCCGTTGTAGGACTATGTCTTGAATCTCCAACTAGCAGCATGAGTGCAGAAGGAGGAGGAGATTGATCCCCCTCAAGGCCCTTTGGTTTTAATGCAAGAGCCTTAGGAGAATTTGTTACCAGCGCAGATTTTGCATCGGTAGTCATTAAGTCACCCTCTTGATCTTCAGGAGGGTGGTAAGAGGAAGCTTCACTCGAGAAAGCTGGACCACTTGAACGTAGTCCAGTCCTGTGGGGAAGGCCCGCAACCGAGGATTCATGTTGCTCCTCCTCCTCTGCAGCCTTGATAGAATCAGACATCAATTTCAGCTTCCGTTAACTTTTAGTAGGTGGAGACTCGACCATCAATTTTCGGCGAGTCCGCTTATCATATTGACCAGCTTCCTCTGCTAAAAGAGCCCTCTTCCTAGCAGCTTTTGTTGAGTGAGTATCAACCCCCCGGGTTTCATCCACTGGAGCGGGCTCAGCTGCTTGCTCCTCCTCTTGTCCAGCAGACGGGTCCTCAAAAGATAAGTACTCATCAATCCCTCTCAAGCGAGACGTCTTAGACCCCATCCTTGAGGCGTACATACATCTGATCTCCTTCAAACAAGATGTATTTAAGTTGTATTTAGGGGTTTGGGAAGCAGCAGAATACTAATTGCAGAAACCCATAGACGTGTAAGAATTAGGCGTCTTATGGGGAAGCTTGAAGACAGCTTTAGTGCAACCAGCCACGGAATAGTACCAGGCCCTGGCTCCCTCATACAAGTTGCCTACAATTGCGAGCTGAGGTCGAGGATTTCCAACATATAGCTGGTCATAACCAAATTGGCGGGCTAATCTATATGGTTGATAGGGCTCCATAAAACACTTGTCACCCTGTCTAAAGATCAAGTAGCCCGGCCTGATGGATAGGAGCCAATGGAAAACACCCCCGTTCAGCTGGGTGAACCCATTAGGACCTGTCACGTCTTGATACATCGCTCCATATACCCCACCTTCAAAATCGAGGAAACAGCGAAAGATATGACAATTGGTGTCTCGCGACAAAATCTGGCGGATCCTAACCATATAAGTCCCCTCCCATTTTGCAGATTCCAGTCAATGTACAAATGGGATGAATGAGTCGCCTGGAGGGGAAGCGGCACTCATTATGGAAGGGCAATGAAGCACGTACCAAGCCATTAAGTAAGTGTAAGGCAGTGGTACTCGGGGATTAGGAGTTCTAAAAGTCTGATTGCCATCAGACTCCACTTCTGTAACATTAACAAAGTCTAGGGCCAACTCACGTAGCCCGCTCTATAGACAGCACACCATAGCAGAGAGAAAATTCAGTGGCCTTCCGTGCGCCAAAAGAACAGCTGGGTAGATCACCTCAGTAGCGAGAGCGTCGATTGGTCTGGTGGGGACGACACATCGCTTGAGCCATAGCATCAGAAATCCTGCCAACAGTGCCGTGTCTGAGATGGGAATTTGAGCTTGATAGTGAAAGCTTTCAAACTCTGTGTAAGCAGGGAAAATGTCCTCCTTGTCTTCATTGGTGTAATGGGAGGTGGCTGCATCGATTCGAGTTTGAATCTCCTCCAATGTACTTACAGGCAATTTGGTAACCGAAACTCTTTTATCAGTCAAGTTCTGGAACAAGTATTCTGCCCAAGACACTTGTTTTACACCACTTCCTCATGCCCTCGTCTGCTGCATGTAGATATGGAAGTGGCACATAACTTCCCAAAGGGTAGAATAAACTTTGGGGCTAGTCTTCCTTAAGATCTTAAGTTCCGTTGATCCTGGAACAAATTCTTCATATGGCAAATCCCCAAGAAGAAGACCGGAGATGTGGTGCATCTCGTGAAGAGAGAAACCTAACTTCCCCACTGGAGTAAAGAAAGTGGAGGTCTTAGGGTTATAGCGCTCTAAAATAGAGAAGAAGTGATAGTGACTCTGAATGATCCCACATTTAGTAGCTCTCACCGGAATCTGCAAGCCAGCTCGAGCAAGAGGAGCCTTCAACTCCTCTAAAACAAAATTGGTCATCCGGGCCCACTACCCTGTCACCGGAGAGTGAACACAACCAGGAGATCTAAATCCTTGCGTGGAAAATTCTCCTTTCTTTGCTATAAATCTCTTTACAAAGGTATTCGCGGGACTAGCCACTTCACCGACTGGGTATTCTTTGGCAAACAAGCCTGGTCGCAAGGCTGTTACCTGTCTATTATAACCCACCATGAGAACCCCTTGGAAGGTTAAAGTTTCGAGAGCAACTCCATCTTGCTCTTTAATAAGGTCCCAGTCCATACGCCTTGGGATGGAGGCGCACTGGAAATACGATATGGGGTACATCCTCTCCATATTGGGCAAGAAAAGGTGGCGGTCCCCAACTTTCCTCAGCTATTTATAGTTCCCGTCATAAGCAACATCCGCTTCAAAGTCGACAAAATCCCCAAAGAGGAATGCTGGTTTAACTAATGGTTTATGACTTGGGCTCTCAAGCTTGACGTCCGTGACCAATATCCGAAGAGTCTCAGGAGAAGTCTGGGTAATCAGCTCCACACGGCTCTTCTCAGTAACTCAGAAAACCGGGAGTTCTTAGCGTAGATTAAAGGTCATATTTGTATCCACACCACCTTCATGTCCAAAGTGATGGTGGAAAGGGAGAGGCTCGCAGGTATGATGCACAGCAAAACAAAGAAAAGAATCAGATAGTGCAAAGGTAAATCAGACGCGAAGGTTGAACCCCGCATCAGAAAAATCAGACGCGGAGGTCGAGCCCCGCATCAAAAAAAAATCAGATGCGGAGGTCGAGCCCCGCGTCGAAAAAATCAGACGCGGAGGTCGAGCTCCGCATCGAAAAATCAGACGCGAAGGTCGAACCCCGCGTCAGAAAGATCAGACACAGAGGCCGAGCACCGTGTTGATAAAACCAAACGCGAAGATTGAACCACGCGTTGTCAAAATTGTAAGCGCGAGGATCGAAACCCTCCACACTCCAAATTCCAAACGACAGAGTCCCAGCCCCGCGTTATTGAAACGAGCTTCCTCATTGATTCAAACTCAAGAACTCGTTGTAGCAAGTTTTACAGCCACAAATATCATACTTACCATCAATTAAGGGAAGCTGAGGTGGCGGCCCACCCACCTAAGCAACAACGTCGCTGGCTGGCAACGACGGCGACGAGCCCTGAGCTGCAGTGACGATGGGTTTGAAAGGCTGAGAGATGGTTTTCTTCTTGGGCACCATCGATCTCGTTGGAAGGGGAAGATGAACAGTTTTCGTCGGAGATAAAAACAAAAATTTTCGTTGGAAGTTCGAGAAAGAATTCAGAAGAGTCAAATGACTCTTGATTTGACCCCAGAGGTCTATTTATAGATAGCTGTGAGCTGTCAAATCAGAACGAGATTCTAGGCTAGAATCCTGCCCAAACGCGATTTTGGCGTTCGAGTTGGTTGAGCTTCCAAACGCGAGATTCACCCACGGTTCTAATTCTCAAACGCGAGACTCACCCACGCATTCTAATTCTCAAGCGCAGAGTTCACCAACGCGTTTTGACCACAACAAAAACAACATCTCAACAATAGAAGCTACGACACAGCTTCAAATAAATAGAGAGAGGCTGATATCAGCCATCAAGGTGACCAAAACTGAGAAGAAACTGGCGTATGACAAACAGTTATGCAGCCTCTTGGACGAGTACGGATAGGTTACAATCAACAATGCTAAAATCGTCAAGCTCAATCTGGCACACAACTCATTCTTCTAAGTGGCTTAATATTCCCACTAAGATTAATGAAGCCAGGAGCTGCACACAACTCATTCTTCTAAGTGACTTAACATTCCCACTAAGATTAATGAAGCTGAAAGCTACATGTCGAGTGTTCATCAATGCTCACAAGAATTTTCTAGACAACAGAATACACCTCATCGCAGATTGAGTGGAGTATCTGAAGGATCCAGACAAATCCGAAGAACACACCTCATCGTAGATTGAGTGGAGTATCTGAAGGATCCAGATAAAATCCGAAGAACACACCTCATCTCATCGCAGATTGAGTAGAGTATCTGAAGGATCTAGACAAAATCCGAAGAACACACATCATTGCAGATTGAGTGGAGTATGTGAAGGATCCAAACAAAATCCGAAGAACACACTTCATCACAGATTGAGTGGAGTATCTGAAGGGTCCAGACAAAATCTGAAGAACACACCTCATTGCAGATTGAGTGGAGTGTCTGAAGGATCCAAACAAAATCCGGAGAATACACCTCATCGCAGATTGAGTGGAGTATCTCAAAGACCCAGATGAAATCCGGAGAATACACCTCATCACAGATTGAGTAGAGTATCTCAAGGACCCAAGCAAATTCGTTGTCATCATTGTCCTTGTTTGATTCATCAGCAATGACTTGGGCTTTAGCTTGTTTGACTAAGTTCTTTGTCATCAAGACTCAAAAGTCACCTTGTTTGTTTTGAGGAAACAAAATTTCAACATTCCGACAACCAGGTTCACGATGTCTTCATATCAGACGGAGTGAACAATCAATTAACTAAATTTTGGGATCCAAAGTATTCCGAAAATTCGTCCCAGTCAACAGCGAACTTTCAAAAACTTTAGAGAGGGTTCTGTAGGCTGTCTTAAAATCACAATAGATAGCTGATCCCCATCAAGCTTCAATGATGAAAGTTACAATCAGATGACTTTCATGCCGACAAATGAAAGCTACAAATGGAGGACTTTTCACATTGATCGAGAAGAGTTACAATTCAACGACACTTCCGACAATTGACAATCAGTGGTCTTTACAATCAACTGTGAGAGTTACAATCTGACGACTTTCACACCCCATAAAAGCTAAAGTAAGGATTAGTGAATAATGGTCCTTGCAACTCTTCACAGAAGATATTACAAGTCAGCTAACCCTTTCTAAACACGGAACTCATCTTCGCGTTACAATTCTTGAAATGCAGGTGACCCCCATGTTTCCAAGCTGCAACAAGCGAAATGCGAGCGGTCCTTATGTTTTTGACGTTCGGTCAACACCCAACTCTGCGTCTCAATTCTAAGATGTGGAGTTAGGGTCCTGAATGCCAAATTAGGCATTTGACTCATTCAAACACGAGTCGAACGGTTTCAGAACCGTTTCCCCCATAATTTGAGGGATTTTTGCCCACTTAGGAGCGAATATAGGGGGTTGGTTATACCCCTTATCCTCCTATAAATAACCGCCTTACTCAACCGAGTAAAAGGGTTAAAGATTTTTGGTATCTAAACGGCACAAGGTTGGATTTTCTGGAGATCAAAGGCTAATTCTTGGGAGATCAAAGATTTTAGCCAGATTTTGAAGATCAAATCTCAAAGGATCCTTCAGCAACAGCAAATCTACTTGGCTATTAACCGGATTTCAGTTCTAACAACTCTGTTATAGAGTTTCAACTTGCTCTGAGTTCTTAAACTCGTTAAGAGTTATTCAACAAACTTACCACGTAAGTTAATTGTTCCCACGAGACAAGACGGTCAGATCGTCAATGGAGAGCAAATTCGACGTAAGCATTCGAAGGAGGCATTCCATCGTTACCGTGAAGAACCCAGTTTTAAACAAAGGGGAGAATCCAGATCATTCTCTTCTCTTTTGTAATCAGGAAATCCAATTTTAATTGAGATTAAATGAATACAAATCAATTTTCCTTCATTTCCTTTTACTACAAATTTTCCACAAACATGTTTGTGAAGATAATTTCACAAGAACAAGTGGAGATCATCTATTGGTGTTTGAGCATTCACTCTTCTCCCTCTCTCTTGTTATTTATAGAGAAGTTTTTCTAAACTCTTATCTAGCTATTTATTTATTTGTTTTTTATTTTCTTAAAGCTAGATTTATTTGAGTTTAGTTTGTTTTATTAAATATCATTGTTACACACACCCACTTGTGCTTCTAGTATTTACATACATAGTATAATTAGGGTTGTGAGAGATTGTAACTTTGAGTTGTGCTTAATTGAGTTCTTACCTTGTTTAGAGAATAATCATTTGTATTGTGAGCTATAATTATAAGGTTCACTTTGTAATACACTAGTACACCAAGAGGAGTATGTAGTGAGAGACGGAGTCGTCCCAAGAGGAGTGGGGTAGGTGGTAATCCCTAGAAAGATGTTGTAATTCCTAATACTTGAGGGAGACACGGGCTAGAGACTAACACTTGAGGCGGTAGTTAGTGTAGTTACATTGTGAGATTGTGAACGTTGATCGGTGAGCGTTGAAAACCGATATTGTGTGGTATAAACGTTTTCGGGTGATCGTTGAAAACCCGATATGATAGTGGATTTCTCCTCGGGAGTGGAGAGTGGAGACGTAGGACGGAAGGTCTGAACTCCGTGATCATATTGTGTGTTTGCATTGTTTACATTACCCTATCACAATTGTATCTTTCGTTTATCTTGTTTCACCCTTATTTATATTGCTTATCCTTGCTAATAACTCATTACTGTAGGCTGTCTAAAAATCACAATGGATAGCTGATCCTCATCAAGATCCAACAATGAAAGTTACAATCAGATGACTTTCTTGTTACCAAAGGAAAGCTGTAATCAAAGGATTTCCCTATGGATTAAGAAGAAATTACAAGTCAACAAGAGGAAGAATTCAGCCCTACGGTCAAAACACAAGTGGCTGCGTTCCAAAAGTCAAAGCAACGCAATCATTGCATCCTCAACTATCAACACAACCCCATATTTGAGATGATGGCTGCGACAACAACATGACTAATATTATATTAGCAACTATTAGAGGCGCTGATGAGCAGTGTAATGATTTTAGAAAAGCGGAAAGATCTAGAGAGCTGTGGGCAAATATTCGACATACTGAGAAGTGCATGGTTAAAGTCATGCAAAGAGATCTTCGTGGAGATCGTGACCCGCAGTTGATAGAGCGTTATTGAGATGCCTCAATTGTCACAAATGGCCTGAATAGGACCTTCTCGAATGGTCATTGGTGTCATCCATATATAAAGATAAAGGCAGAACGCAGCTCCAACCGCTGTAAAACGCAGTTCAAATCGCTGTACAACGCAGCTCCAGTCGCTGCAGAACGTAGCTCCAACCGCTACACAACGCAGTTCAAATCAAACGCAGTTCAAATCGTTGCACAACGCAGCTCCAGCCGTTGCAGAACGCAGCCCCAACCGCTGCAGAACGCAGCCCCAGCCACTGCAGAACGCAGCTTCATCCGCTGCAAACAAAGCTCCAGATCACTGTGGGACGCACTCCCAAATACTGCGTTCAAGCCAGAACGCAAGTCATGGTTCTGACTTATTCAAACATGATCTATACAGTTTCGGAAACCGTTTCTCACCCACGATCCGAGGAGTGGTTTACGTGGGTTGTTGTAACCGATTAATGAAGCGACTAAACCCTCATTTGGGCACGGATTATGGGGGCAGTTACACCCCTAATCTCCCTATAAATATCAACAAACTCAACAGAGTTCAGGGGACGGAGATAGAGATCCAGGGATCGGATTTGGAGAAGAGAATCAAAAGGCAACGATCTTCAACAAACTGAAGAGTTCCAGACATTCGATACTTGGCTTATTAACCGAATTACGTTCAGTTCAAACAACTCTTAGACTCGTCAAGAGTTATCAACCAGACAAGTTATTTGTTCTAGCGAATCAAGACGTGCGGATCGTCAACGAGAAGCAAACTCGACGCGAGCATTCGAGGGAGGCATCTCATCGCCACTGTGAAGAACCCAGATTTAAACAAAGGAGAAAATTCAGATCAATTCTCTTCTCTTTTGTAATCGGAATCTAAATTATAATCGATTTTGAGAGAATACAAATTAATTTTTCTTTTATTTCTTTTACATCGAATTTTTCCTCAAACAAAAGATGGCGACTCCGCTGGGAACTAGCTTCTCTGACGAGGAAGTGGTGGCGCAATCCGATATTCATCTCGCTGGAACGACCGTTGAAACTCTCGTTGTAGAGTTTGATCAAGCCAAATACGAGGAAGCTCTTTCCTCCGGATCGCTTAGCCCCAAGGCCAGGCACAATATCCAAAAAGCCTCCAAAGAGATCCAACCTGTTGTTGAGAAGCCGAAGAAAGCCCTCTCCTTCAGCCAGGAACTTAAACTAGCCCTGCTGGTTGAAGACTCTACACCCGTATCGACACGGCGTATAATAGGTGGTAAGAGACCTACGGCGGAAGAACACCCAACTAACGCCGACGACGCTGCTGTTAAGGCTTTGAAACAAGCCAAGAAGAACGCCGCTCGAAGGCGGAGAAGATCCATCCGATGAGCGCATCTTTGAGAAAATCGATCCCTGGTTCAACGCGAGCATCGCGTTTTCGAAGCCCCACACAAAAATTGCGTTCCTACTCCAGAACGCATACTTCATGGCAATGAACCTAACTACGAGCCCCGAGTGATACAGCTCAAATGCGATCCTCAGTGGTGCGTTGTCCATCCAAAGCACAACACTGCTAAGGATAAAAACGCGCCCCATGAGTGCGTCCAAACAAAACATGATCCCAAGGGGTCTGTTTCATCAATTAAACGCAGGCCAAAGCCTGGTGTTTATAAATCACAACGCGACCCTTGCATTTCAGAACGCGATGTGGTCCGCCAAGTACAAAGGAGTCAACACGGGGTTAAGATTCATGTCCGACAGGAACAAGCCTCTCCTCCTCAAAGACAGAGGGTCTTATCTCCAACGAAGAATTACTCTCAAATCCCTGATCTGCGAGAATTACTCTCTAGGGAAAAACCAATGCAACGAGCAGCTCATTCATGTCATTATGAGCGGCTTATTTTAACAGTCCTTTCCGAATGCCACTGTTGTACACCTGAGCCTCGTAGGTTTGTATTCGATAGACTGTCTGACATTGCAAGACCTACCAAGCGACAACGCCATCAGAAGAAGAAGAATTCTAAAGCTGAATATCCTCAAGTCACTATCAATGTGATTGGCAGAGGGAAAGCTGCTACTCCCAATTCTGATGAATCAAAAAGAAGCCATTCCCCGACTGTTTGGGAAATTTGCGACAAGTTCGAAGGAGTATATCGACACACCCGGACGCGGACAGGAGCTATCCGTTCAGTTGACTATAGAAAGCTGGCCAAAGGCATTACTTCTGATGATGAACATTCGGCAATCGTCGGATCCCAATCTTCAAGCTCCGTCCTGGCCAAAGGCATTACTTCTGATGATGAACATTCGGCAATCGTCGGATCCCAATCTTCAAGCTCCGTCGTGGCATGGGAAGTCTCTGTTTACATGACTGGAGACCCCGAGGATTTAGCTAAAACAGTCAACGAACACCACGTTATGCTCCATGCACAACAAGAGACCCTTCTCCAAATGAAGGATATGTTGGCTCAACTCCTCGCCGAGAAAGGCCAAAAACCTGAATCTTCCCGAAGGATAAACTCCAAAGGAAAGCAGAAAGTACTTGAAAATTTGGAACAGGAGACTCACAATTTGGAGCCTTCTTCTGAAAACGAGAAAGAGGTGGAGAGAGAACAGAATCCTCAATCAACTAAAGTGGATGAGCTAGAAGCCCGCCTTAACGCAATACTTCCCGAAGGATAAACTCCAAAGGAAAGCAGAAAGTACTTGAAAATTTGGAACAGGAGACTCACAATTTGGAGCCTTCTTCTGAAAACGAGAAAGAGGTGGAGAGAGAACAGAATCCTCAATCAAAGACCGGAGATGTGGTAGCCAACGACGCCATCCTAACCCGTTTGTTCATCGGTACTCTTAAGGGAGTTGCCTTTGAATGGTTTATGAAACTACCTGCTGGATCTATTCAGAAATGGGTAGATCTGGAAAGGCTTTTCTTAGCTAGATTCTTCGAAGATGACACAAAAGTCTCAGTCCCTACCCTTCTCACCACAAAGCAAAAGAAGGGAGAATCTATTAAAACTTATGTAGAGAGATTCCACAACATGGCATTGCGATGCCCATCAGGTATGACTCAATCAACTTTGGTTGAAACTTGCAGGCACAACTTGCAGACTCAGCTCATCGCTCAGATGGGAGTAGCAGAATGTCGATCCTGGAGACAACTGGTATCGCAAGGAGAGCAAGCTGAAGAGATTGTCGCTCGGGTCAAGGCTGAAGAAGTTACTCAACCCAAGCCACAACAACAACGCAACCAGAATAATGCGCCACACTCCAAGGGAAAGGAGACGTTAGCTGCCGATACCGATGCACGCACACCATCCCAATCAGCAAAGAGCGCCCAAGCAGTATTCGTTCAAAGAAGAGCATGTGGACACTCTGTTCCAACTACTTCGGAAGAACAATAAATTGCAGCTCCCCGAAATCAAAAAACCAGATGAAGCAGGGAAGGTAGATGACCCTAATTACTGTCGATATCATAGGTTCTTGGGACATCCTACCAGAAAATGTTATGTGTTCAAAGACATCTTACAAAATTTGGTGAATGCTAATGTACTTACCCTGAAGCCAGAACAGAAGACTGTATCTACCAACTTGATTGCGATCCAGTTCAGTGACTTCCTCCCTGTAGCTGCTACAGATGGGGTGACTTCCCCCCTGTAGCTGCTACAGATGGTGTCATTCCCATCCATAAAGGGGAAATGCACTTGAAAAACACCGATTTACACAATCAGAAAGACAGGGGGTTGGTCCCTCTCATTATCCCAAAAGGAGAGATCATGTGGGTCCATCCCGACCTAATTGAAGATCGGCATTGGATGGACACTTCGCCCAGGCAGAAAGGAAGCAAGGCTAAGTCATCCAACATGATTAGCCCCTCTGTTAATGAGAATAATGACCATCTCAAACCTCTCACCGACTCAGAAGAAGAGAGGATCGTCCTAGCAGCGTACCCAGAAGGCAACCTCGGTACTCGGTCAGGGAAAGCTTATTTGAGGAATTATGACCAGAATGCTCAAGAAGCTGAAGAACAGCCCCAAGACGCTAGGGGTTCTGTACCAAACAAGTCGATCGATAAAGGGAAACAAAAGGAGCTTCGATTCAACAAAAATCTTCACCAGG
>NC_033803.1:60054878-60077437 GCF_001876935.1 Asparagus officinalis | reverse complement strand
TTCAGAGTTCTCTACAACGTCAAATCGTGAGGAGAATTGCACATTCCAGTAAGTTGAGACGTTCGGATCGTCAACGGAGAGCAAACTCGACGCGAGCATTCGAGGGAGGCACTCCATCGCCACCGTGAAGAACCCAGAATTAAACAAAGGGGAGAATCCAGATCATTCTCTTCTCTTTTGTAATCAGGAAATCCAATTGTAAATGAGAGTTGAGAGATTTGTAAACATTCTTTTTCTAAGCAGTTAGAGAGAATAAAATCAAACGTAATTCTTTCATCATTTTCTTACTACAAAATTTTCCATAAACAAAAGATGGCAACTCTGCTGGGGACTAGCTTCTCTGATGAAGAAGTGATGGTGCAATCCGATATTCATCTCTCTGGAATGACCGTTGAAACTCTCGTTGTAGAGTTTGATCAAGCCAAGTACGAGGAGGCTCTTTCCTCTGGATCGCTTAGCCCTAAGGCCAAGCACAACATCCAGAAAGCTTCCAGAGAAATCCAACCTGTTATTGAGAAGCCGAAGAAAGCCCTCTCCTTCGGCCAGGAACTTAAACTAGCTCTGCTGGTTGAAGACTCTACACCCGTGTCGACACGGCGTACAATAGGTGGTAAGAGACCTATGGCAGAAGAACACCCAACTAATGCTGGCGACGCTGCTGCCAAGACTTTGAAACAAGCCAAGAAGAATGCCGCTCGAAGACGGAGAAGATCCATCCGACGACCGCATCTTCGAGAAAATCGATCCCTGGTTCAACGCGAGGATCGCGTTCTCGAAGATTGCATTCCTACTCCAGAATTCATACTTCATGGCAATTAGCCTAACTACGAGCCTCGAGTGATACAGCTCAAACGCGATCCTCAGTGGTGCGTTGTCCATCCAAAGCACATTACTGTTAAGGATAAAAACACACCCCATGGGTGTGTCCAAACAAAACATGATCCTAAGGGGTCTGTTTCATCAACTAAACGCAGGCCAAAGCCTGGTGTTTATAAATCACAACGCGACCCTTGCGTTTCAGAACGCGATGTGGTCCGCCAAGTACAAAGGAGTCAACACGGGCTTAAGATTCATGTCCGACAAGAACAAGTCTCGCCTCCTCAAAGACAGAAGGTCTTATCTCCGACGAAGAATTACTCTCAAATCCCTGATCTGCGAGAATTACTCTCTAGGGAAAAACCAACGCAACGAGCAGCTCATTCATGTCATTGTGAGCGGCTTATTTCAACAGTCCTTTCTGAATGCCACTGTTGTACACCTGAGCCTCGCAGGTCGGTATTCGATAGACTGTCTGACATCGCAAGACCTACCAAGCGACAGCGTCATCAGAAGAAGAAGAGTTCTAAAGCTGAATATCCTCAAGTCACTATTAATGTGATTGGCAGAGGGAAAGCTGCCACTCCCAATTCTGATGAATCAGAGAGAAGCCATTCCCCGACCGTTCGGGAAATTTGTGACGAGTTCGAAGGAGTATATCGACACACCCGGACGCGGACAGGAGCTATCCGTTCAGTTGACTATAGAAAGCTGGCCAAAGGCATTACTTCTGATGATGAACATTCGGCAATCGTCGGATCCCAATCTTCAAGCTCCGTCGTGGCATGGGAAGTCTCTGTTTACATGACTGGAGACCCCGAGGATTTAGCTAAAACACAACGAACACCATGTTATGCTCCAAGCACAACAAGAGACCCTTCTCCAAATGAAAGATATGTTGGCCCAACTCCTAGCGGAAAAAGGCCAAAAACCTGAATCTTCCCGGAGGATGACCTCCAAAGGAAAGCAGAAAGTACTGGAAAATCTGGAACAGGAGACTCACAACTTGGAGTCTTCTTCCAAAAATGAGAAGGAGGTGGACAGAGAACAGAATCCTCAATCAACTAAAGTGGATGAGCTAGAAGCCCGCCTTAACGCAATAGCCAACAGAAGCGAGCTTCGCGAGGAAGGAGTAATACGGCCTTACCCCGCAGAATGGGATACAGCTCCCTATCCGCCAAAGTTTAAGGCCCCAACTCTACAACCTTTCGATGGTACAGGATCGCCGAACCAACACATCTACTACTTCAAGTCACAGACCGAAGATGTGGTAGCCAACGACGCCATCCTAACCCGTTTGTTCATCGGTACTCTTAAGGGAGTTGCCTTTGAATGGTTTATGAAACTACCTGCTGGATCTATTCAGAAATGGGTAGATCTGGAAAGGCTTTTCTTAGCTAGATTCTTCGAAGATGACACAAAAGTCTCAGTCCCTACCCTTCTCACCACAAAGCAAAAGAAGGGAGAATCTATTAAAACTTATGTGGAGAGGTTCCGCAGCATGGCATTGCGATGCCCATCAGGTATGACTCAATCAACTTTGGTTGAAACTTGCAGGCACAACTTGCAGACTCAGCTCATCGCTCAGATGGGAGTAGCAGAATGTAGATCCTGGAGACAACTCGTTGTAGCGTATATTCCATCCATCCTCCGTTGATGGCACTAACGAGCTTGATAAATGACCTTACTACATTTACACTCAATAAGCCATTAGTACCGATAATGGCGGTTGTAAAACATCATCAAAACATAAGGGCTAACAAGGGAAAGGAGACGTTAGCTGCCGATACTGATGCACGCACGCCATCAGGGAAACAAGGCAAAACACCAAACCAGCAAAGAGCGCCCAAGCAGTACTCGTTCAAAGAAGAGCATGTGGACACTCTGTTCCAACTACTTCGGAAGAACAATAAATTGCAGCTCCCCGAAATCAAAAAACCAGATGAAGCAGGGAAGGTAGATGACCCTAATTACTGTCGATATCATAGGTTCTTGGGACATCCTACCAGAAAATGTTATGTGTTCAAAGACATCTTGCAAAATTTGGTGAATGCTAATGTACTTACCCTGAAGCCGGAGCAGAAGACTGTATCTACTAACTTGATTGTGGTCCAGTTCGGTGACTTCCCCCCTGTAGCTGCTACAGATGGTGTCATTCCCATCCATAAAGGGGAAATGCACTTGAAAAACACCGATTTACACAATCAGAAAGACAGGGGGTTGGTCCCTCTCATTATCCCAAAAGGAGAGATCATGTGGGTCCATCCCGACCTAATTGAAGATCGGCATTGGATGGACACTTCGCCCAGGCAGAAAGGAAGCAAGGCTAAGTCATCCAACATGATTAGCCCCTCTGTTAATGAGAATAATGACCATCTCAAACCTCTCACCGACTCAAAAGAAGAGAGAATCGTCCTAGCGGCATACCCAAAAGGCAACCCTGGTACTCGGTCAGGGAAAGTTTATTTGAGAAACTATGACCAGAATGCTCAAGAAGCCGAAGAACAACCCCAAGACACTGGGGGTTCTGTACCAAAGAAGCCGGTCGATAAAGGGAAACAAAAAGAGCTCCGGTTCAACAAAAATCTTTACCAAGATCTTGGCGAAACGAGCACCCCTTACCAATTTAATGTAATGGCGCAGCTAGCCAACATACCTGCTAGGATCACCCTATATGAGCTCCTAAGGTTATCCAAAACTACCAAAGAAGCTCTGATTGAAGCTTTGAAGAACACGAAGAGTTTCATCACTCAAGTTACTCCAATTCCTGAAGCATCTGAAGATCAGTCATGCCTGCAATGTTTACAAGCAGCAAGAAGTCTACCCTGCATATCATTCACTCAGGAGGATATGCAAGTCAAACATAAACATGACAGGCCTCTGTACTACACAGGATACATCGGGTCATTAGAAATCAGTCGTGTTCAGGTCGACCCAGGCTCAGTACTTAGCATCATGCCATACAGAGTTATGCAAGTTTTAGGGATTCCCATGCATCGGTTGAATGCTACCCAAACTACCATCTTCGAATTCAATGCTAATAGCACTCGGCCCCTGGGAAAGATCAAACTCAGATGTCAGATCGGAGATCTCAGGTCCGAAGTGACTTGTTACATCATAGATGCGGACACGTCCTACAATCTGTTATTAGGACGACCATGGATTCATGCAAATTGCATTGTCCCATCCACCCTACATCAAGTCATGAAGTATGTCAATGATGAAGACGAAGTTCGAACCCTGATTGCGGAGAAATACCCCTTCAGAGGAGTGGAAAACTTCCATACAGATTCGGTCTTCTACTCGGAATCACAAGAGAAAGAAGATATTGACAGTGGTAATGAGGCAGACGTCGAACCAGACTAGGAAGGGAATTGTCCATGGGAGTTGAACTTTAATGTAATTGGTCCAGTCGAGAACAATAATAATGTACCGAGTGAGGGCGAGTGGTGCATTAATGAAGATTTTATTTTGGCGTACTTGTCTGATGAATCTTTTAAAGCTGGACAAATAGAGAATGATCATAATGCAGGTACCAACTCGTGGCACACATTGTGTGTAGAAGCAGGCCTCACATTACCAATTAGGGCATCTTTCACTTCAGATGAAGAAGCGGAAGATGCACAAAAGGCTTTCTTCGAAGTCTCGTCAAAAAAAGAAAGGGCAAAAGCCAATCCGTCTCGGTAAAGTTAAACCCACACCACTCCGACGGGGAAGCTCGGAAGAAGATGATGGAGTTCCTCAATTCCATTACCATGAACCCAATTCTATACACTTAATGAAACGAATGGGGTATAACTTTAATAAAAAACAGGGTTTAAACTTCGGGAAAGGAAGGCGAACACCGATTCGAATGTCTCTCACCCCCGAAGGAAAACCTCCGGACTACTATCAAAAAACCAGAAGAGGCGTGGGCTACGTCACAACCCCATCAACCTCAGAAATTGAAATCAGTAATTATCTGTGTCAGGACCATTCATCCGGGACATCTTCTTGGGAATCCGACGTCAGTGTTGAGCCTTTCTTTAAAAGTCTAACTGTGAATATGGTTTCGACTAGTCATCCAGACGAAGACGCAGGGGGTGATGAAGGATTAATCGAATCCACCAACGATCCTTGGATCAAACGCCTCAACATCTTGTAGGATATGTGCTTCGAACAACGCGAACCACCCACTGAAGATAAAGTGATCCAGGTCAACATGGGAGACGAATCTAACCCTAAGCCTATCTTTATAGCCGAAGACTTATCATCATCCGAAAAAGAAGACCTTATATCTCTCATCCGAGAATATATAGATGTCTTTGCTTGGAATTATGAAGATATGCCTAGTCTGGACCCAAAAGTAGCCACACATCGTCTCAACATCGATCCGGATGCAAAACCCGTCAAGCAACAACAACGTCGGTTTCGTCCAGAGGTCATGGAAGCGATCGAGTCAGAAGTTAAAAAGCTTATAGACTCGGGTTTTGTCAGGGAGGAACAACATCCGGACTGGGTGACCAATATTGTTCCAGTTCCTAAGAAAAACGGTAAGGTCCGGATATGCATTGACTTCCGTGACCTTAACGCGGCTTGTCCAAAAGATGAGTTTCCGCTTCCTATCACCGACGTCATGATCGATAACACCTGCGGATATGAAAGGATGTCTTTTATGGACGGGTTCTCCGGGTACAATCAGATCAAGATGCACCCGGAAGACGAAAAGCATACTGATTTTAGAACACCACTGGGGGTGTATTGCTATACAGTAATGCCATTCGGCCTAAAAAACGTAGGTGCAACTTATCAACGTGCAATGAACACGATCTTTCATGAACACCTACGTAAGAAGATCGAGTGCTACGTTGACGATATAGCAGTAAAAAGCCAACATAAGGGTGATCATCTTACAGACTTGAAGACAATGTTCGATATTATGCGAGCACATCAATTAAAGATGAACCTGACAAAATCATTCCTTGGGGTGTCCAGCGAAAAATTCTTGGGATTTATTGTTACATCCAAGGGGATTTCTCTTGACCCCGAGAAAATCCGCGCTATCCAAGATATGCCACCCCCAAAGAATCTCAAAGAGCTCAGGGGTTTGCAAGGGAGATTGGCCTATATTCGTAGATTTATATCAAATCTATCAGGACGCTGTCAACCCTTCTCTAAGCTCATGAAGAAAGGAGTATCCTTTGTTTGGGATAAGGATTGCCAAAGAGCATTCGAGGAGATTAAAGAGTATCTTACTCAACCGCCGGTTCTTGTAGCCCCAATATCAGGAAAGCCATTCCTGTTGTATGTGAGAGCCATGGAACATTCTCTTGGAGCTTTGTTGGCCCAGAACAACGATCAGGGTCAAGAGCAAGCCATCTATTACCTAAGCAGGACTATGATGGGAGCCGAACACCGATACAATCCAGTTGAAAAAGAATGTCTCGCTTTGGTGTTCGCAGTTCAAAAGATGCGACATTACCTAGTAGGACAAACAATTAGCGTCATCTCTAACGTGAATCCCTTGAGAGTTCTGATGACAAAGCCATCATCTCTAAATTGCCAGCTCGCAAAATGGGTCATTCTCTTGTCACAATATGATATGCAATTTATGCCCCAAAAGGCGGTCAAGGGTCAAGCATTGGCAGATTTCTTAGCTGATCACCCGGTACCAGGGACATCTAAGTTGTATGAAGAATTGCCTGACGAAGTCGCTGAAACTTGTGTTACTCAAGAAGCTACGCAAGTGTGGAAATTATTCTTCGACGGTGCATCTAGGGCAAACCCTCATGCAGCAATCACCACGGGAGTAGGAGTAGTATTAATCTCTCCGAACGGTCACGTAATCCCAAGAGGATTTTCTCTAATCGAACCCTGCACCAACAATGTAGCCGAGTATAATGCTCTGTTATTAGGAATGCAATTTGCCGAAGAACTTAATATTCGGCACCTCGAAGCTTACGGTGACTCTCAGCTCATCGTTAATCAAGTCCGAGGGGAATACGAAGTGCGTCATGAGGATCTTATCCCGTATTATTTCGCAGTGCTAAAGCAAGCTGAGAAGTTCGAAGGTTTCTTTATTGAATACATTCCACGAGCTCAGAATGCTTATGCAGACGCTTTAGCCTCGCTGGCGACTTCATTAGCGTTTCCTCCAGGGGCTGAAACTATAATCCCGGTAACAGGACGCGAGTTATACTATTCCAAGATTCCTATGGAGGAAAGCTCCGATAAGACACCGACAGGAGAAGTCTGTACAACCTCGATGGAATTTGAAGCTAGAGATTGGCGATTCCCGTACATCGACTATGCCATATACGGAATGTTGCCTGATGACCCTAAGGAAGCGGCCACTATCAAACGAAAGGCCCTCCAATTCTATTATGATGCAATCTCTCAAACCCTATATCGTAAATCACATGACGGAGTTTTGCTTCGATGCCTCTCTCGGAAGGAAGCAAAAAAGGCCCTTAAGGAAGCTCACGACGGAATGTGCGGAGCTCATCAGCCTGGAGATAAATTAGGCGATCGTCTTCGACGAATCGGCTATTACTGGCCAAAAATGTTCTCAGACGCAGTCGACTATGCTAAACGCTGTCACGAATGTCAGATTCATGGGGACTTTATCCATCAAGCGCCAGGTAATTTGCATCCTACATCTGCATCTTGGCCATTTAAAATGTGGGGCATGGATATTGTAGGACCAATTTCTCCTCCGACTTCCAAAGGACACCGGTTCATTTTGGCCGTAACCGACTACTTCTCCAAATGGCCAGAGGCAATCCCGCTAAAAGAAGTCAAGACAAAGAATGTGATCAAGTTCATTAAACATCACGTCATCTAGTGGGGCATGGATATTGTGGGACCAATCTCTCCTCCAACTTCTAAAGGACACCGGTTCATTTTGGCCGTAACCGATTATTTCTCTAAGTGGGCAGAGGCAATCCCGCTAAAAGAAGTCAAGACAAAGAACGTGATCAAGTTCATTAAACATCATGTCGTATATCGCTTTGGAGTCCCGAGACGAATAGTTCACGACAACGGGACACAATTTGTTAGCTTTGGATTTCAGAGATTCTGTGATAAATTTCGCATCCAAAGTGTTGCATCCACGGCATATTATCCGCCAGCGAATGGTGCTGCAGAAGCCTTTAACAAAACTATCGTGAAGCTCCTCAAAAAGTTTGTCTCCAAGAGCAGATGAGATTGGGATGAAAGACTCGGCGAATGTTTGTGGGCCTACCGTACAACAGTGAGGACCCCTACAAGAGCTACGCCATTCTCTTTAGTATATGGCTGTGAAGCCGTATTGCCATTAGAAATCCAAATCCCTTCCTTAAGAGTCGCTATCACAACCGGACTGACAGATAAAGAAAAACACCAACGACGTCTGCAGGAACTTGAAGCTTTAGACGACAAACGACTTCAAGCTCAGCAACAGATTGAACTATATCAAGCCCGCATTTCTAAAGCCTACAACAAAAAGGTTAAGGAACGGATTTTCAAGAAAGGCGATTTGGTTTTGGCTAATCGACGACCTATGGTGATGACCCATAAAACCAAAGGGAAGTTTAATCCCAAATGGGAAGGACCTTTTGTGGTAGAGACAGTCTATTCCAACGGAGCTTACTGCCTCATCAATAAGAAAGGCGATAGACTTATGATGCCAATTAATGGGAAATTTCTCAAGAAATATTACCCGTAAGTTGCAAGTCTCTTGAGCTTAGCTGGGAGTTGCTTATTAAATGTTTGTTTAAACGAATAAAGTTCTCCTACTTTGTATGTCGTCAAGTTAACATTACACCTCTGACGATTTAAGTTGTTGAGAAATATTATAATAAAGAAAATTTCCTAAGTTGTTGGATTAATTTGGTTCAATGGAAAAGTCTTAGCGACCTAAGATGCGCACCGAAGGTTGGAAGAAAGAGCGTCTAGCTTCCCTGAACGTAAGTTCTACAACCGCGTTTCAAGTCTCTCGAACGCAAGTTTCAACCCTGCGTTCTTGGTTCCTATAAAGGGGTAGACCCACGTTGAGTGCATTCAAACACAGAATTTCAACTACAACGAAGAAACTTCCAGAGATTACCCTAACAACAGCAAAGGGGATCCTCAACAAATTGGAATGCGGCAGATCTCCCTGAACTAAGTCTTACAACTACAACTCAAATCTCAGAGTTGCGTTCAAACCTGTTTGGACACAAAGATAAAACCATGCGTTTTTTATAAGCCTGCGTTCAAATCATTCAAACACAAGGGAATAATTGTCAGAAATTTCCATACCACAAAAGAGACTATATCATTTCAGGAAATGTCAACAGTTCATCACAGGCAAAAGTAATAATTGTTGCGAAAGTATCAAAAGTTATTACAAGCCAAAAAGTATTATAAAAGCCTTCAAAGGAAAAAAGATGCGAGGCGGGCTTTAGCCTGGGATATACGTGCAGAATGCTTGGCTCGGACTTCTGCTTCAGCCCTCGCCCTCAATTCTTCAGCAGTGGCAGCAGCAGCAGCTCCTGATCGCAAGTCTTGAAGAGCCTCCTCTATCTTTGGCTTCAAGTCGGCACTCTGCAATTTCTCCAAGGTTTCCACGGTGCCTGAGAAGAAGTAAATCTTCTCGGCACAGTGAAAAGCCTAGCTACGGTTGATACGTTTAATCAAGCGCATCACATCCATGAACGAGCTCTGGAATTCTGAAAATGGGGCCCATCCCTGCTCAGAAATAAGGTATGCTTGCCTAACCATGTTCTCCAGAAGCTTCGTGAAGAAGTCCACACTCTCGGGGAGTGGAGTAAAAACCTCACCAGGAAGGACTATAGCGAGGGGGGTGATCAAAGGAGCATCCTCTGAAATAATAAGGGGAGCAGCAGCAGGAGCCCCACCTTGCAGACAAACAAAAAGCAAAGTCAATAAAATAGGTGAATGCAAACGCAGTGGTCTAGGCATGCGTCAAGATCAACCTGAACGCAAGGAAACTATACCCGCGTTGGATCACTATGAACGCAAAACTTCTTCCTGCGTCCAAGATTAAGGGATCAACCCTCCATCTCGTCAATAAAAACAGAAGTTCCTATCTGTATTCAAGATCAAAGAACACAGGAATGTTGTTTTGTATCTAAAAGAAGTTCTTTCGACGTCCAAAATCAAGGAGATGAACAGTTTTCGTCAAAAGACACACAAGTTTCTTTTTAGATTCAAGATTGAAGAGACGAATCATATTCGTCATCATCAACCAGAATCCCTCTAAGGAATTTCAAGAAAACCTATTGAAAAAGAATGCTTAAACAAAGAAGACAGCGAGGCTTACCTTGATAGCCAGGCGCCGGAGGCGTCGACGTCGGTGCAGAGGGGGGCCCGAAAGCATTCTCCGAAGGCGGTGTAGGGTGCGCCATCTTTTCGTCTCCGCTCGAGCAAGACTTCTTAGAAGCTATGGCCAGAAGACGAGACGAAATAGTAGAAGAACTAATGAGAAGAAACTCGTTTGGGAGTTCAAGAAAGAAGTTTAAACGTTAAGGCTTTTGACAAGACTAATCAAGGGGAGTTCAAGAAAGAAGTTTAAACGTTAAGGCTTTTGACAAGACTAATCAAGCCTATTTATAAATAATTAAATGATATAGAGTTCCAAGACTCCCGACGGGTGTGGTCTCTTCGTCATCATTGCAGTCGCTTGGACTTCCGATTAGACGCGGGACAAAACCATGCGTCCATAAGATAGGCAGGCCAGACTAAACGCAATAATCTGGAGATGCGTTCTTTCAAAAATACGCAGCCCAACTCAAGAGCATGAACGCAAGGGGTACCCCTATTTCTAGAATCGGATTTTTTTAGAAAATATGCTGCTTGAGTTTAAAACTTCTGCAGAATTTAAAACAAAATAGTAGACAAAGTCTTTCCAATGCCAACATTAAACCCATGATGGGTTTCATTCCTACAGAATTTGAACTCCATCTTCCTCAAAGTTGCTCCGAACGCAACACTTCTAACTTATCGACTCTCACCAAAAGAGCGATAGGTCCTCAAAGTTGCTCTGATCGCAACACTTCTAACTTATCGACTCTCACCAATAGAGCGATAGGTCCTCAAAGTTGCTCCGATCGCAACACTTCTAACTTATCGACTCTTACCAATAGAGCGATAGGTCCTCAAAGTTGCTCCGATCGCAATACTTCTAACTTATCGACTCTCACCAATAGAGCGATAGGTCCTCAAATTTGCTCCGATCGTAACACTTCTAACTTGTCGACTCTCACCAATAGAGCGATAGGTCCTCAAAGTTGCTCCGATCGCAACACTTCTAACTTGTCGACTCTCGCCAAATAGAGCAATAGGTCCTCAAAGTTGCTCCGATCGCAACACTTCTAACTTATCGACTCTCACCAATAGAGCGATAGATACTCAAAGTTTCTCCGATCGCAACACTTCTAACTTGTCGACTCTCACCAATAGAGCGATAGGTCCTCAAAGTTGCTCCGATCGCAACACTTCTAACTTGTCGACTCTCGCCAAATAGAGCAATAGGTCCTCAAAGTTGCTCCGATCGCAACACTTCTAACTTATCGACTCTCACCAATAGAGCGATAGATACTCAAAGTTTCTCCGATCGCAACACTTCTAACTTGTCGACTCTCGCCAATAGAGCGATAGGTCCTCAAAGTTGCTCCGATCGCAACACTTCTAACTTGTCGACTCTCGCCAAATAGAGCGATAGGTCCTCAAAGTTGCTCCGATCGCAACACTTCTAACTTGTCAACCCTCGCCAATAGAGCGATAGGTCCTCAAAGTTGCTCTGATCGCAACACTTCTAACTTATCGACTCTCGCCAATAGAACGATAGGTCTTCAAAGTTGCTCCGATCGCAACACTTCTAACTTATCGACTCTCGCTAATAGAGCGATAGGTCTTCAAAGTTGCTCCGATCGCAACACTTCTAACTTATCGACTCTCACCAATAGAGCGATAGGTCCTCAAAGGTTGCTCCGATCGCAACACTTCTAACTTATCGACTCTCACCAATAGAGCGATAGGTCCTCAAAGTTGCCTTGATCGCAACACGTACCATGTTAACATGGCACCTCTGAGATTTACAAATTTCTTCTAGTGCTTAAAAAAAGCATATAAGCAATTTATCCTTTGATATCAAAGCAGAATTTCATTATTCCATGTTAGAAAATGATATGCAAAAGAAACGATGAAAGACCAAAGCAGCGCTATGTTTATTCAAAGGAAAACAAAGCAACAAGAAGATAAGTGTTGCCACTACCAAAAGAGCAATACAAAAACCGACGCATCAATTTATCAAACTAAAGGAGACAAGCTGAGATCTAAGGTCGAAGAGTTTCTCTTCATGATCAGTTCGCACTAGCATTTCAGCTCGTTTCCGAAGCTCGTCCTCGTCAGGCAACATGGAAGCAATCTCCTGTTTAGCCTCTGCAAGAGCATTAGCTCTTGTGCGATAATCTACTAGAGAGGTTGCGCTCTTGACGTTGAGTTTAGTGACAATAGCTTCTTCTCGTTTGAATTGAGCTTTCAACCTAGTCAACTCTACTTCAGTAGAGATGATCTTCTCTCGTAAATTCTCTAGAGAAGTGTTGGAGAGCGCTAGCTCAGCTTGCTTTTGAGCATGCAGCTCTTGCAAATGTTCTACCCGGACTTCCTCCTCGGCTATATGACGCTGAGCTGCTTCATACTTGTTAAATTCTTCAGCCCCCTCGGCTATATGACGCTGAGCTGCTTCATACTTGTTAAATTCTTCAGCCCGGATGTCTTCGAAAGTCGGCGCAATCTGCGCTTGGATATCAGCACGACCTAAGGCCTCCAAGAACCTTAATTGTGCCTCCAGGCGTGAGATAGCTTCTGAGCAACGACGAACGACGTCGTCATCACCCACGAACTTAAGGTTATTTAAACTATTTGTGAGCATAGGCTTGAAGGTTTCAAAAGTATATCTGCCAGCCAATACTACCTCAATCACTTTCTTTGCCAGACTCTCTAGATAACTAAGAGAAATCTTAAGAAAATCTGGCACATCCGTGGGACTCGAAGTAGCGATAGGAGATGGTACGGAAACTTCTGAAGACACAGAGCCAAGTAAAAGACCAGTAGGCAATTTCGGTGTAGTAGCTTGGGAGGGAACATCGACATCCAGCTGAGATGGACTCGATTGAAGAATCATGAGTTCCCCCGCTCCAGATGATCTGGGCACATCTACAACTTCTGTAGAGGCTAAAGAAATTGTCAACAAGGTCGTCGGTGGGAGAGTTGTCGTTGAGAGCTCCAAGCAAGGTGGCTCTGACACTTGAGCTGGGGGTAGCATAAGTTGTTGCGTTAAAGCAGGGATGACAGCGCTTGCCTCATGCATCATAGGATCTGTACGAGAAAATGGTTTAAATATAGAACAAAGATTAGTCGTAAGTCAAAACAAACGACGCTTACCAGTGAGAGGCAGGGGAATGTAGGCTGACGCCTTGTCTGAAGACCGTGGCGGTGGAATATCCTACTCACCGGGGTCATCACTATCATCACCCAAGTCATCATCACCCTCACTTTGGTCACCATCATCATCCATACCATTCTCGCCATCGCTATGGTCCATAGGCTCATCTTCGTCTACGGAAGGAAATGCTGGTGGATCTTCGGTGATAGTAGGTTTTGATATAACTCCAGTCGTAGGGCTTGGCTGCGTACCTCCTACAGGGGGTAGTTTTTGATATAACTCCAGTCGTAGGGCTTGGCTGCGTACCTCCTACAGGGGGTAGTAACACAGAAGCAGAGGGAGACTTGTCCGCTACTGAATCTTGCTGGGCAGTCATAATAGGATCTTGGACAGGAGGTATGTCTTCTTTAACATGTGAGGCGGCAGAGGCGGTATCACGAAGTGTGTCCTTAGAGGCAAACTCCATACCCCCTGCAAATGATTCATCTCCATGTTCTTCTTCATTCAATGAATGTGCAGAAGAAGCAGGGCCTCTTAAAGCGGGACCAACGCTGGGGAGACCAGGCTGAGGCGAGAGTCCCATAGCAGTTGACTCTCGTTCTTCCTCTTCGGCATGCCATGCTTTCTGAGCATCTGACATAAGTTTGGAAGCAGGGGGCTCGAGCGCTAACTTTCGACGAGCTCGTTTGTCATAATAGGCTTCTTCAGCCGGGTCTAGTGCTCTTTTTCCAGTGGCACTCTTACTCCGAGTCTGAACTCTCGAAGGTTCCACCTCGTGAGTATCCAGCATCCTGACCTCTTCCTGAACTGGATCTGGTGATTGTCGTCGTTCGTCCTCTGTAATCGCCTTTTCATATGATAAGTATTCGTTAGCACCCCGGGCACGGAACCTTTTAGCATTTCTCTTTGAAGCATACCATTTGCGGATGGCTTTCAAGCAAGAGGTATTCATGTTGTAAGCTGAAAGTTGAGAGGCATCTTGGTACCACGTGCAAAAGCTTAAAGAAGTACGAACGTTGGGCATCTTGTGCGGCAGTCGGAATTTTGCTCCTGTACATCCTACTACCGAGTAATACCAAGCTCTTGCTCCCTCATACATATTACCTGTGTACGCAAGAGTAGGGTTTGGATTCCTAACGAAAATCTGATCATAGCCAAATTGCCGAGAAAAGCGATAAGGCTGATATGGTTCAATAAAGCATTTACTCCCTTGCCGAAAAATAAGATAGCCCGGGCGAATGTTTATGAGCCACCAAAAAGCGACTCTACTGAGTATGGTGAAAGAATTCCGTCCCGGAGTGTCTTGATGGAGTTCTCCATACGCACCACCCTCGAAAGCGGGAAACTTGCAAGCGATCTCGTAATTATAGTCCCGCCTTAATATTTCACGGAATTTGACTTGATACCAACCAACCCATTGAGCGGTTTCTAATTGCTGAACAAGAGGAGTGAGGTGCCACTTAATTCAGGAGTCGACATTATCGAAGGGCAGTGCAACACAAACCAAGATACCAAATAAATATATGGCATTGGCACTCGAGGGGTCGGAGTTTGAATGATAGTCTTCCCATCGGAGTCCAACTTCTTGACGGCGACAAATTCAGAAGCGAGTTCCCGCAAACCACTTTGCAAGCAGCACACCATGGCTGAAAGAAGATTTAAGGGTCGTCCATAAGCTAGAAGTACAGCAGGGTATAACACCTCTACCGTAATAGCGTCCACTGGCCTGGTGGGTACAAGTACAGCAGGGTATAACACCTCTACCGTAATAGCGTCCACTGGCCTGGTGGGTACCACACAACGCTTTAACCAAATAGTAAGAAAACCCGCGAACAGGGCCATATCGGAGATTGGAACTTCTGCCTGATAATGGAAGATTTCGAAGGTGGTAAAAGCGGGGAAGACATCCTCCTCTACCTCACAAGTGTAGTGGGAGGTCGCATCGTTGATACGCTCGTTGATTTCTTCAAGAGTACTGGCGGCTAAACGAGTCACCTCAGCCTCCTTGTCCCATAGATTTTGAAAAAGATATTCTGCCCATTGTCCTTGTTTCACACCACTGGCCCTTTTCCCAGTGATTTGTGCACAGATCTGAAAATGGCACATCAGTTCCCAATAAGTGCCATAGATGTCAGGGGCACCATTCTTCGGAATCTCCAATTCCCTATTTCCGGGGACGAACTCCTCGTAAGGCAGCTCTCCAAAAGACAAGCCAGAAATTTCAAACATCTCATGAAGAGTGAAACCTAATTCACCAGCAGGAGTGAAAAATGTACCGGTGTGAGGATTATAAAATTCTAGCATAGCAAAAAGTCCGCTGTAATTTGGAGAAATCCTGTATCGAGTAGCTGTTATCGGAGTCCTCAGTTCTGAAATCCTCAAAGGTTCTTCCAGCTCCTCCAAGACAAAATTTATCATTCGGGCCAACCAGTCTGTCTCACTCGAATGAACCCACGTTGGAGCCCTAAAGTCTTGAGCGGGGAACTCTCCTTTGAGTCTCACTCGAATGAACCCACGTTGGAGCCCTAAAGTCTTGAGCGGGGAACTCTCCTTTGACAGAGATAAACTTTCTAATGAAGACCTCCGCCAGAAAGTCTTGAGCGGGGAACTCTCCTTTGACAGAGATAAACTTTCTAATGAAGACCTCCGCCAGCTTAGCGGGTTCGCCGACGGGATGTTCCTTCTTGAATAGGCCTGGCTTCAAGGCCACAAATTGATTGAAGCCAGCCGGATGAGTGCCACGGGGAGTAATATGCCCAGTAGCAACACCTTCCTGGTCCTGAACAAGCTCCCAATTCATTGACCGAGGAATGGAAGCGCACTGATAATAAGAAATCGGCCACATTCGCTCTAGGTTGGGAAGGAAAAGATGACGATTGTTGACAACCCTCAACCATTTGTAGTTCCCCTCCGACATCCGCTTGGGGTCCATCTTAACAGAATCCCCGAAAAGGAAGGATGGTTTCTTTAAAATCTCACGTTCGGCGGTCTCAAATTTAGCATCCGTGACTAAGGATCTAAGAGTCTCGGGGAAGGCTTGAGTGATGAGCTTCGCCCGCTCTTTGTTGGTGTCCTGGAATATCGAATATTCGAAGGCAAAGCTGAAAATCGTATTTTTCTCCGCACCACCCGCATGACCGAAGTAATGCTTGAAAGAAAGAGGCTCATTGGAGTAACACACTACAAATAGAAAAGTTAGACAATTAAACTCAGGAGTCTAACTCAAGATCTACGACCAATACAAGATTTTAAATGCAAGACCCAGACCCGCGTCCAGGGTCCAAAACGCAGGGTCTCGACCCGCATTTGAGGTTTCAAACGCAGGGTCCTAACCCGCATTTAAAATTCCAAAATGCAGGGTTTTAACCTGCATTCAAAATTTGAAACACAAGGTCTAAACTTGCGTTGAATCATCATGAACGATGGAGCTAACCATGCGTTTTTAAGGCCGAGAGACGTTAAGTATAGTCTCTATGTTCTAATAGGGGAAGGCAGAACCCCTAATCAAAAATTGAAGGGAGGGAATCTGTTAAGATAACCTTCAATCGTCCAAACTTATCGTTAATTAAGGAAGTCGGAGACGACGAAGCGGCGGCGTGGACATTTCTGGGGGTTCTAGCCGAAGGAGCACCCTGAGTTTGAGCGATCTTGGATTTGGAAGTCATTCTCTTCTTAGGAGCCATTCTAATAATGATCAAGAAGAGGCAGAATGGATTAACAAAAGATTTAGGGATGAATTTCTCCTCCGTTGAAACACTGGAGAAGATGAACAGGAATTCTGTTGAGCGGCCGACTGAAAAGCTAGAAAGAGAAAAGTCGAATGACTTTTTGATTTGACCTCAGTGGGCTATTTATATACAGCTGTAGTCGTCAAATCAGCATGGGATTTTAGGCAAAAATCCCACCTGAAACACGATTTTTGCATTTTTAAATAAGGGGCCTTAGTTCCCAAACGCATCACCGCACTCGGTTGAACGCATGGTTTAACCAGACGTTTAAGCGACGACCTCAGCCGATCACACAACTAACCCTTTCAAGGAGGCTAATATTCCAAGTAATGATGATATGGTGGGTTCCTCCGAGGCTGTCTTCCTGACTAAGCTGGGGATAAAGTCCTTTTCATACAGGCATGTGGTTCTCTCTGTCTACGACAATAAATTGCTCTTAAGCCAGAAAGTGCTCAACCTCCCTGAAGATGACGAGCTTGGTCAAACAAGAAAGAGTCCAAGTCATTATTGACGAACTAAACAAGAAAGAGGATGTCAACGAATTTGTCTAAGACCCTGAGATGCTCCACTCAGTCTGCGATGAGGGGCATTCAATCAACAAAATTTTAGGATCCAAAGTATTCCGAAAATTCGTCCCAGTCAACCGTGAACTTTCGAAAACTTTGGAGGGGGTTCTGTAGGCTGTCTAAAAATCACAATGGATAGCTGATCCTCATCAAGCTCCAACAATGAAAGTTACAATCAGATGACTTTCTTGTTACCAAAGGAAAGCTACAATCAAAGGATTTCCCTATGGATTAAGAAGAAATTACAAGTTAACAAGAGGAAGAATTCACCCCTACGGTCAAAACACAAGTGGCTACGTTCCAAAAGTCAAAGCAACGCAATCATTGCATCCTCAACTATCAACACAGCCCCATATTTGAGATGATGGCTGTGACAACAACATGACTAATATTATATTAGCAACTATTAGAGGCGCTGATGAGCAGTGTAATGATTTTAGAAAAGCGGAAAGATCTAGAGAGCTGTGGGCAAATATTCGACATACTGAGAAGTGCATGGTTAAAGCCATGCAAAGAGATCTTCGTGGAGATCGTGACCCGCAGTTGATAGAGCGTTATTGAGATGCCTCAATTGTCACAAATGGCCAGAATAGGACCTTCTCGAATGGTCATTGGTGTCATCCATATATAAAGATAAAGGCAGAACACAGCTCCAACCGCTGCAAAACGCAGCTCAAATCGCTACACAACGCAGCTCCAGCTGCTGCAGAACGCAGCTCCAACCGCTACAAAATGCAGTTCAAATCGCTACACAACGCAGCTCCAGCCGCTGCAGAATGCAGCCCCAACCGCTGCAGAACAACCCCAGCGCTACAAAATGCAGTTCAAATCGCTACACAACGCAGCTCCAGCCGCTGCAGAATGAAGCCCCAGCCGCTGCAGAACGCAACCCCAGCCGCTGCAGAATGCAACCCCAACAGCTGCAGAACGCAGCTTCATCCGCTGCAAACACAGCTCCAGATCACTGTGGGACGCACTCCCAAATACTACGTTCAAGCCAGAACGCAAGTCATGGTTCTGACTTATTCAAACAAGATCTATACAGTTTTGGAAACCGTTTCTCACCCACGATCCGAGGAGTGGTTTACGTGGGTTGTTAAAACCGATTAATGAGGCGACTAAACCCTTATTTGGGCGCGGATTATGGGGGCAGTTACACCCCTAATCTCCCTATAAATATCAACAAACTCAACAGAGTTCAGGGGACGGAGATAGAGATCCAGGGATCGGATTTGGAGAAGAGAATCAAAAGGCAACGATCTTTAACAAACTGAAGAGTTCCAGACATTCGATACTTGGCTTATTAACCGAATTACGTTCAGTTCAAACAACTCTTAGACTCGTCAAGAGTTATCAACCAGACAAGTCATTTGTTCTAGCGAATCAATACGTGCGGATCGTCAACGAGAAGCAAACTCGACACGAGCATTCGAGGGAGGCATCTCATCGCCACCGTGAAGAACCCAGATTTAAACAAAGGAGAGAATTCAGATCAATTCTCTTCTCTTTTGTAATCGGAATCCAAATTGTAATTGATTTTGAGAGAATACAAATCAATTTTTCTTTCATTTCTTTTACATCGAATTTTTCCACAAACAATTACATATCTTATTTGCTAGGATAACTTGTCAATTAGTTTTAATCGGCATTAAATTGGATTAGATTAGCATAAATCCTATTCACCCCCCCTAGGATTCTTTCTTAGTGGCATTAGGGTGCTTTCACAAAGGTCTTTATGGATTCTCCCTTCCTCTACTTAGTGGTGAGAAGTGTTTGCGTCAAAAATTAATGTATTCATTACAACTTCAGTCGTTACAATGAAAACAAAAAAAAAATAGTCTTTTTATAAGAAATGAAAGAAATAAAAGATTACAACTTTCGTCAAACAAACGCAGGGAGATCGTTTATCGATCTTCTGCTTGCGTGGGATCTTTGCCTATGTCGGGGTTTATCCGTGGACGACCGTCGCTTAGATCGGGTTGTTGAAAATTCGGTAGAGCTCCGCCTTCACCAAAGAAGTATTTGATTTGAAGCGCTGAGATCGACCAAGCGAAATCAGTAGCTCTTCTCGAGATCAAGACCAAGCATTCATTACAACTTCAATCGTTACAATGAAATAAAAAGATAGCCTTTTTATAAGACCGGTACACAATGAAAACAAAATAGATACAACTCTTTTCAAACAAACGCAAGATCTGTTTGTCATCTCTTGCTTGCGTGGGTCTTTTGCCTGTGACGGGGATGTTGATATCCGTGGACCACCGGGGCACTCAGATCTGGTCCGAGAAAATCGGGCAGAGTTTCGTCTATCCGCGGGGGGATTTTAGAAACTCTGAACTTCGTCGATCTGCGTGAGATCTTAGAAGTTTATAGCTCCTATCTCGGGTAATCGAGATATTCGCTCTACTTAGTATCACCGCTAAGGGGCAACACTAAGGAAAATAGAAAGGGGAATGAAGAAGGAGGCTCCTTTGCTGCAGAAGGCTCGCTCACTCCTCGATCCGGCAGGGCTTCGCCGCTCTCTTAGAAAACCCCGACTCCTTCCTCCGGCAGGGCTTCGCCGCTCCTCTCTGGAATTTCAGATCTCAAAGGCTAAAGCTCTAGATCTGAAATTTCTCTCCCAAAACCAAGGCCCAGAGAAATGAGGCCCTAGGGGCCTATTTATAGGAAAAGCAAGGGGTAGGGGTTGGTTGAGGACACCCCTAGGGGGGTGTCTCGGCTCCAAAACCGAGACACCCCTTGGGGTGTCTCGGCCATGGCCGAGACACCCCCTTTGGGGTGTCTCGGCCATGGCCGAGACACCCCCCATGGGGTGTCTCGGCCATGGCCGAGACACCCCCCATGGGGTGTCTCGGCCATGGCCGAGACACCCCCCTTGGGGTGTCTCGGTTGTGGCCGAGACACTCCTTAGGGGGTGTCTCGGCTATTGGCCAAGACCTGTTTGGGTGTTCCGCCGTTGACTCGCGGTTGATTCGTCGTCCGAACTCGGATTTGAGTGATTCTGGGTGCGTTGGATGCGCGACGAAGAGTTTGACCTGCTCTGGTGATTGGATTATCTGTAGAGTGGTCGAGGCATGAAGGGCGTTGTCCTTTTTGTGAACAGTGCCGGGTTTCCCGATTGGTCCGGGTCTTCGTGATTCCGAAATCCTATCCGCTCACGTAACTCGTTGACTTACTTCGGTCGTTCGTCGATGTCGATTAGGCTCATGTGGATTGGGTGGTGACGTTCATCGTCGCTCGTTAACACTGAACCGGTTGTGGAGAACTATAGGCAATTTTTGATGCCTACAAACGTGCTAGGTCCTAAACGCCCAACACGGGTGTCTCGGCTTGGCCGAGACACCCCTGGGGTGTCTTGGTTTTGCCAAGACACCCCTCGGGTGTTTCGAGTTGCCGAGACTCCTTTTGAGGTGTTTTGTTGGTTCCCCTGTATATTCTTCGTCCGGATTCGGATTTGAGTGATTCCGGGTGCGTTGGATGCGCGACGAAGAGTTTGACCCGCTCTGGTGATTGGATTATCTGTAGAGTGGTCGAGGCATGAAGGGCGTTGTCCTTTTTGTGAACAGTGCCGGGCTTCCCGATTGGTCCGGGTCTTCGTGATTCCGAAGTCCTATCCGCTCATGTAACTCGTCGATTCACTTCAGTCGTTCGTCGATGTCGATTAGGCTCATGTGGATTGGATGGTGACGTTCATCGTCGCTCGTTAACACTGAACCGGTTGTGGAGAACTATAGGCAATTTTTGATGCCTACAGATACCCCCTCCAAAGTGTTCCTGACTCGTTTCTTTTATAGAAGAGGCTGGAATACTTTGGATGTGATTGATCTGGCCTTCAGTCGGCGTAGTTAGCTTCAACTCTTGACCCTTTCGATTTTCGGTCTATTCGATGCTTTGACGAATAGCGGAAGTTCTTCTGGCGCTGCGTTTATCGCTTGGCCGTCGTTGGAGTCTCAAGTCTGCAGCTGATGAATTGAGTTTGGCTCGTGTCATTGAGTTGACTTTGAACTACCTCCGCCACATTGTGCTGGCTTAGGGTTCTGAATCACTGGGGGTTGACTTTTTGTCGCAACGCGCTGTCCGGCGTTGACCTAAGGTTACGCGTTGACCGGCGTCCACCCTAGGGTTTCGAATCGTCGAACGTTGACTTTTGTTGCAACGCGTTGCTTGGCGTTGACCTAGGGCTACGCGTTGACTGACCCTTAGGGTTTGAATCGTCGAACGTTGACTTTGGTTGCAACGCGTTGCTTGGCGTTGACCTAGGGTTACGCGTTGACCGGCGTTGACCCTAGGGTTTACGGATCGCCATTAACACAGTTTATACTCGTACGTTTGCTGGAGTATGCACAGTTTAAGCTCTTAAGGTATTGGAGCACGGTGGTCCCAAGTGTCGGGGCTGCAGGACCAACTGTTAAAGTTGATTCATCTGCATGTGTGGATTTTATCCTGAATTTGTTGGGTGCTCGAGTCACGAGACCAACTAGGGGAGTTGATGCGTCAATGACTCGCAGTTATAGAATTTTTGGCAAATCCTCAGCCATCAACGGATTTGATAAGCCTTTACCGACTACCGTTTGAGTCGGGCTAGCATGCGGATTGTTTAAGTCCGTTCCGCATGTGACGTCGTGCTAAGAGAGTTAACGCTCTTAGTGCTACGATATTGAATACGTAGACTTCGTCTTTCTCACGGGAATAGACTACCCGGCGACGCGTGTTAGGCGTTGACTTTAGGATTTTTGGCTAATCCCCAGCCTTCAACGGATTTGATTAGCCTTTACCGACTACCGTTTGAGTCGGGCTAGCATGCGGATTGTTTAAGTCCGCTCCTATGTGACGTTTAAGCTAAAAGAGTTAACCCTTTTAGTGCTACGATATTGAATACGTAGACTTCGCCATTGTTACGGGAATAGGCTACCCGGCAACGTGTATTAGACGTTGACTTATCCCTACTTAGGCTTCGGGATAAAATTCCCCGCGCGTGTGAGGCACGGATTATGGTGTTATTAATAACAACCTGCCACAATGTTGAATATGTGGTCTTTT
>NC_033803.1:60008809-60054076 GCF_001876935.1 Asparagus officinalis | reverse complement strand
ATGTGCCTTTACCGATTTACCGTTTGAATCGGCTAGCATAGTGAATTATTAAAACGTTCACATGTAACGGTCGGGCTTTAAGAGAATTGCCTTTCTCTTAGACGTAATGCTATGATTTTGAATAACATAGCTTCGTCTTTCTCACGGGAATAGGACTACCCGGCAACGCCGCTGTTAGGCGTTGACTTCATCCCTGTCTTCTGAAAGCAAAGACAGCAGTGAAAAAAGTTGCTATGATTTTCGCAATGCATTAGACTTCGTGCTTTCTCACTGGGAATAACTACGGCAACTGCGTTGTTAGGCGTTGTCTTCATCCCTGGTCTTTTCTGAAAGCTAAAGACAGGGGGAAAAGTTGCTATGATTTTGAATACATAGACTTCGTCTTTCTCACGGCGAATAGCACTACCCGGCAACGCGTGGTTAGGCGTTGACTTATTCCCCTAACTCAGGCTACGCGGATAAAATTCCCGTGCATCGATGTGTCCGGATTTGACAATCGTTGTCTTTCTAAAAAGCAAAAGACAGATGTATGGATCGGAGCAGCGCCAAGGAATTTTATATTCTATCTCCCCAGGTGCCTGAAGAGGAAGAATTTTATAATTCTATCTTCTGGCCTGCGAAATGCCGACTTGAGGTTGGGGATCCCCCACCCCCAGAATTCCGGGAAGTGATGAACTCTGGGAGTGGCGTTCTCCACTTCGAGCCATCGAATTGTCCGACGGAGAGGGAAGAATTTTATATTCCTATCTCCCGGTGCTGCAAGGGAAGGAATTTTATATTCTATCTACAGCTCGGAAAGGAAAACTCGAGGTGGGATCTCACCCCCAGAATCCGGAAGGCTATAAACTAAGAGTTGGGATCTCCACTCGCAGAATTCGTAACAATTCGGATAACCCTAACTGTGGAAAGGCTTTGATTATCATCCGATTGCGAAGTGGACCTCTCGCTTCATTGGGGGAATGAAGAGTTTTTGGCGTGCGCCTAAACTGCATGGAATGTTTGACCAAGCATGGAGTTTGAGACGACCTAACTGTCGGAAGGTTTGATCGCTCGATTTGAAGGTGGACCTCTCGTTCGTTGGAGAAATCGAGAGGGGATTTTGGCTTTGGCCCTATCTTTTGTAGGTTTGATCAGAAAGCGAAGAGAGTGGAATACGGGTAGCAAAGAAAGTGCCAACCCATATTACCACTCAAAGGGGGACTTTAATGTTAGGCGTTTAGGACCTAGCACGTTAAGTCTGAGAAATGCCAACAATGGGCAAATGGAAACCTTGGTGGATCCACTGTCGTTTGATTTGATCGGCGGATGGTTTGGTGAGGAAAGATTAACCTATCAGAAGATTGGATCTCTTCTCACAAAAACGACTCATAAGAGTTAGAGAATGAGAAGAGACATTCCGGCCTTCTGAGTTCGAACGTGAATTTCTGATTCACCAATTCCACAATGATTGGGTTAACCCTAAGAATACCCCTGTGGTATTCTTTCGGGAACTTCCCGATGCATTGGATTATCCACCCCCAGCTTCTTTCTTGGAATGGGGCTTGACTTTGTTGTCCGATCGGGTTATCCTTAAGAATATTAGCGCGATATCCTCCAGGAACTTCCCGTCAAAAAGTGGGAAACAGTTTAGACTCATATACCTATTGGAGTATCGGGGAGTAGTTTAACCTCATATACCGATTGGAGGGTTGAGAAACAGTTTATACTCGTATACTCTTTGGAGTGTTGAGAAGCAGTTTATACTCGTATACTCGTCGGAGTCTGAGAAGCAGTTTATACTCTTATACTTATCGGAGTAGTAAGAAGCAGTTTATACTCATATACTATTCGGAGTGTCGAGAAACAGTTTATACTCTTGTACTCTTTGGAGTAGTAAGAAGCAGTTTATACTCATATACTATTCGGAGTAGTAAGAAGCAGTTTATACTCATATACTATTCGGAGTGTCGAGAAACAGTTTATACTCTTGTACTCTTTGGAGTGTTGCCGTTTTCAATTGGCTTACCCTAGCGTTATAACGCCGGCTTCAACCAAGGTCTGGATGCTATTCTTGAGAGCAAAGCATTCCTTGGTGGGGTGGAGGATCCTTCTGTGGTACTCGCAGTACATTGGATCCGCTGAATCGCCATCTTCCTCTTGATGCGTGATGGGCGGGAGTTTGATTTTGTTGTTTTCGAGAAGGGTCTCGAAAATAGCTGGAACGTCTTCGTCTTTGAACGAGTACTCGTTTTGGAGCTCCTCGTCTGAATTCTCCTGTTGTTCCCAGGACTGTTGTTGTGACGTTTGATTATCGTCAATAACAGCTGCAGGTGCGTCCCCTTCATCATGAGGTACGAGATCCGAATCCAGAGGATCAACCATCGGTTGGTTTCTCTCGGCCTTCCGCCTTTTGATGAAGCGTTCAGCTTGTTCTCCTCGAGCCTTCAACTCTTTCCAGGTATTGAGCGGCTCTGTTCCCACCACGTCCAAGATGTTAATGGACAGATTGTTCTGACAAGTCTGCAAGAGGAATTCCTCCGTGACGGGGTCCCTGCAGTTCATTGCCTGATTGCGGCTATTCCCATCACGTCCAAGATGTTAATGGACAGATTGTTCTGACAAGTCTGCAAGAGGAATTCCTCCGTGACGGGATCCCTGCAGTTCATTGCCTGATTGCGGAAGCGTTTGATGAAGGCATCCACCGACTCTCCGCCCTTTTGTGCGGTACCAATCGAAGGCAGGCACGCGAAGGGTGCCAACGAATGACCGAACCATCAAGGGTCCGTTGCCAGAGATCACCCCCAAGTGGGACTTGAAGTAGATCAGATGTTGAGTGGGCGAGCCCTTTCCGTTGAACGGCGTGAAGTTGATCAGGTTGAACTTCGCCGGATACGGGATCGAATCCCACTTTCTCGGGTAAGGACACGGAATGTCGGTCCTCTTCACCTCCCGAACAGACATCAGGGCTTCGATTTTTCTTTCGAGCTCCTTTATCTTTTCGGCCTCACCCATATCCTGTTTTGGATAAGTTTCGAGAGGAATCATACGGCCACCCCCAGTGTTGTCACTACTGGTGGGTCCACCCCCAGCGCTATCATCACTGGTGGGTCCACCCCCAGCGCTGTTAATTTTAGTGGGGCCACCCCCAGTATTCTTGGGTGGTGCGTTGGCCATGACGATTTCGACCACCTCCGGCTCGCTGTTGACTGCAGCGTTCTGGGTGCGATGGTTGGACTCGACTAGCCGGTTCGACAGAGCTCGGATTCGTTGATCGTGCATTTGTCTCATCTCTTGCATAGCCACTTCCATTTCAAACTTGAAGATTTCCTTCTGCTTAGTCAGGGCCTCTTCAATGATTTTGGCTATCTGATCTGTATTGACCATGAGCACCTCTCGAGCTTGTCCTATGCTGTTGATCGTGCATTTGCTTCATCTCTTGCATAGCCACTTCCATTTCAAACTTGAAGATTTCCTTCTGCTTAGTCAGGGCCTCTTCAATGATTTTGGCTATCTGATCTGTGTTGGCCATGCACACCTCTCGATCTTGTCCTATGCTAGACGTTGTCTCGTCAGAAGCGAGAGCGGAATAGGAATCCGAGAGTTCATCATCGGAATGTACTCCCTCATGGATCCCACAGTAATTGTCATATCTGACGGCTTCTAGCTGAAGCTGAGCTATTCCCGAATTGACCCTGCTTCCCAAAGAGAAATTAGGGTCGGAATCACCTGAAATGATTGGGGATTTTCCCTTGTTGACCATGTTGATAGTCACTTCTAGGGGTTCATCATCTCGAGCAATCGATCCTCTTTGGTGGGAACGCCTTGATTTGGGCTTTGTCGTTCCATCGGAGATTCCCTCGAATATCGAGACCCTCTGTGGAGCGGTCTTGGGGCAGCTACAGGCTGATAATACTGCCCTGATAATTTTGGTACACGGACAGTGAGAATCCGCTTCCCGGGTGTTTCTCTTTCGAGATTCATCCGCACCCCCAGCCCGATAGTACAACTCATCGACGTTGCGGTCGGAGTAACCTATCGGCTGCTCACATGGGTTCTCAGGTATAACGCGTTCGTTTGTTCGACGCGTCTTCTTCTGAGTAGACATTGCCTTGTTGGCCTCTGCAAGAGTCGCACGTTTGGAATCACTCCTTTGTGAGGGTGAAACCTTAACGGGCTCTTGGTCCTTTGCACGCTCCGCCGAGCTGGCCGTTGTAGGAATCCGTTTGTTAGGAGGTCGCGTACGACCCCCAGTCCGGGTATTGGCTTGCAGCTCGTTTGATGATCTCGAGCTCTCCTTATCAAGCGCTTTTCCTCGATCCTCGGGTAGAGCACCGATACGATCCTTTGGAGGATTCTTGAACTTGGGGAAATCCGCGCTGCGGTGGGGCTTTTCCAGAGGTTCGGGACCTGAAATGGACGAAGGTTGGAGAGCAATATTACCTGCTTTTACCTTAGGCGTTGATTCGGCTTTTGGTACCCAAACTCGTTCGGATCTTGGCGATCTCTTAACGGCCTCTCCCTTTAGCATTTCTCGTGCTTTTTGGACCAGGGCTCGGGCATGCGCACGCAAGGCGCGGCGCTTCTGGATTCGCTCCTCGAGAGTAGAACGGGTTCTTTTGACATGAACCCATTTGTTTGTTTCTGCTTCGGAGGAGGGGCTGGTTGTTTGCCGTGGTTGCTCCTGGTGTTGCCTGGATTTTAGATCTACGTTATAGCGGATCCCATCCATTGGCTCCAAAGCCTCGGCCAGCTGTCGAGCAAGACGTTGACGCTGTCTTTGTCGTGCTCTCTTTGATAATGCCGGAGCGTCTTCAGAAGTCATCTCCTCGGCGGAAGAGGAGTCTGGATCTACGATCTCAACCACGTTGGACGACGTGGGGACGTCACGGGGTGCAAGTGCAGAGGCGGCAACGGGGTCTTGGATTTTCGAACCGAAGGACCTGCAAACATTTATGAAAGAGGTTACCTTTCTGTACCCGTTTGGAGAGGCGGATCTGGAGGAGGAGGAAGAGAGGCCTTCTTTGAACCGTTGTTGATCGAGCTTGTGTTCTTCATTCACCCCGATCTTGAGTGCTGGTTGCATCACGACGGTGTCGGTTGCGATGCCGTTGGCTCCCACTGTGGTCGCCAGTCTGTTTGCGGTGAAAGTTGCTGTATTCATTGCTGCATTCATTACAACTTCGATCGTTACAATGAAATAAAAAGATAGCCTTTTTATAAGACCGATACACAATGAAAACAAAAGAAATACAACTCTTTTCAAACAAACGCAAGATCTGTTTGTCATCTCTTGCTTGCGTGGGTCTTTTGCCTGTGACGGGGATGTTGATATCCGTGGACCACCGGGGCACTCAGATCTGGTCCGGATAAATCGGACAGAGTTTCGTTGATCCGCGTGAGATCTAGAAACTTTCTGATCCGGATAAATCGGACAGAGCTTCGTCTATCCGCGGAGGGATATAGAAGCAGAGCTTCGTCGATCCGCGTGAGATCTAGAAGCTATAAGCGTATACCTCGGCTAAAGCGAGGTAATAGCTCTTCTTAGTATCAACGCTAAGGCCGATACTAAGGATCTGACGGGCGATGAAGGCTCTGATCAAGGCCTCTCCTCCTCTTGTTGAAGCACACGGGCACTCTTCACTGCAGCAGGGCTTCGCCAAGCTCTCCAAAAAAAATCCCCCTCTAATCAAGGCACCAAGGGGTCCTATTTATAGGAAACCAAGAGAGGGGGGGGGCATCAAAAAGAATGAGGACACCCCTTGGGGTGTCTCAAGAAATCCGAGACACCCCTAGGGGTGTCTCGGATTTCTTGAGACACCCTAGGGGTGTCCAAGCCCCCTAGAGGTCCCCTAACACCTATAAATACCCCCCTTACCTCTTTGTTTTGGAGGAGGAATTTTGGAGACCTTGGCGAAGCCCTGCTGCAGCGAAGAGTGCCCGTGTGCTTCAACAAGAGGATTCACTTCAATCGTTCGTCGACGTCGATTAGGCTCATGTGGATTGGATGGTGACGTTCATCGTCGCTCGTTAACACTGAACCGGTTGTGGAGAACTATAGGCAATTTTTGATGCCTACAGGCGCGTTTGGACGCTTTAAGTTGATTGACGCGTGTGGGCTGAATGATGCGCGCGTGCTAACTGACTGTTGGGCGCGTTTGGACGCTTTGAGTTGATTGATGCGTGCGGGCCACTTGACGTTTGTCGTTGTGGTGGTTCGTTGTTGTGTCATCAACGGTTTGCCGATTCGCATCATGCGCTTATCGGCGTCGAATAATCCTCTTCGATTCGGATAATGACGTTCATCGCCTTCTTTTTGTCTTGAGCTATATTCGGGGACCTATAGGTAATTTTTGACGCCTACAGATACCCCCTCCAAAGAATTTTAGACTCGTTCTTTTATAGGGGAGTCTGGAATGCTTTGGATAAGATAGGCCCTTTCCTCAATCTCGTAGAGGGACCTGTGAACTACTTCAATTCTTGACTTCTTCAGTCTTCAATCTATTCATTGTTTCGTCGAATAGATGAAGCTCTTCCGGCGCTGCGTTTATCGTCTGACCGTTGTTGAAATCTTGAACTGAAATTGGTGTGTAAGTTTCTGAACTTAGCTCGTACCATTGAGTTGACTTTGAACTGATCATCTCCGTCAGGAATTCATATCTGATTGTAATTGAAATCCTTGGAGTCATCTTTTGCCTTATTTTGGTGAAAATGCTGATGCGTTGACCGATATTGACCTTTACTGTAACGCGTTGACCGGCGTTAACACAGTTTATACTCGTACATTTGCTGGAGTCTACACAGTTTAAGCTCTTAAGGCATTGGAGCGTGACGGTCTCGAATTTGGGGCTGTAGGACTAACTATTAAAGTTATTTTGTCTGCAGATATGGATCTTATCCCTAAGTGGTTGGATGCTCAAGTCACGAGACCAACTAACGGAGCTGGTGCATCAATGACTCGCATTTATAGAATTTTTGGTAAATTCTCAGCCATCAACGGGTTTGATGAGCCTTTACCGACTACCGTTTGAGTCGGGCTAGCATGCAGATTGTTTAAGTCCGTTACGCATGTGACGTTGTGCTAAAAGAATTAACTCTTTTAGTGCTACGATATTGAATACGTAGACTTCGTCTTTCTCACGGGAATAGACTACCCGGCTTAGTGCTACGATATTGAATACGTAGACTTCGTCTTTCTCACGGGAATAGACTACCCGGCAATGCGTGTTGACGCTGACTTAGGATTTTTGACAAATCCTCAGCCTTCAACGGATTTGACGTGCCTTTACCGATTACCATTTGAATCGGGCTTACATGCGGATTGTTAAAGTCCGTTCCACATGTAACGTTATGCTAAAAGAGTTAACTTTTTTAGTACTACGATATTGAATACGTAGACTTCGTCTTTCTCACAGGAATAGACTACCTGGCAACACGTGTTAGGCATTGACTTATCCCTACTTAGACTTCGGGATAAAAAAAACCCCAGACTCGGATTCTGGTGTCTTCTTCAAACGGTGAAAGACTAAACCGGCAACGCGTATTAGGCGTTGACTTATCCCTGCTTAGGATTCGGGATAAAATACCCCACGCGTGTAAGGCGCGGATTTTGGCATTATGAATAACGACCTACCACAATGTTAAATATGTGGGCTTTTGTTCTTTTTACGGTTAAGAACTAACCGGCAACGCGTGTTAGGCATTGACTTATCCCTGCTTAGGATTCGGGATAAAATTCCCCACGCGTGTAAGGTGCGGATTTTGGCGTTATGAATAACGACCTGCCACAATGTTGAATATGTGGGCTTTTATTCTTTTTACGGTTAAGAACTAACCGGTAACGCGTGTTAGGCATTGACTTATCCCTACTTAGGATTCGGGATAAAATTCCCCGTACGTGTGAAGCACGGATTTTGGCATTATGAATAACGATCTGCCACAATGTTGAATATGTGGGCTTTTGTTCTTTTTATGGTTAAGAACTAACCGACAACGCATGTTAGGCATTGACTTATCCCTACTTAGGCTTCAAGATAAAATTCCCCATGCATAAAAAGCATGGATTTTTGTTGCTACGATGCTGAATGCGTAGACTCGGTCGTTTTTACAGGAACGAACCACCCAGCAACGCGGGTTAAGCGCTGACTTATCCCTACTTAGGCTTCGGGATAAAATACCCCAGACTGGATTCTGATGTCTTTTTCAATCGGTGAAAGACTAAACCGGCTTTTGGAGTTGAATGATGGTGTCTTCTCTTGGGGCAAAGACGAACCCGAAATGGAAGAGGAAGAATTTTATATTCTATCTCCCAACACTGAAGAGGAAGAATTTTATATTTTATCTCCAGTTGGAAAGGAGACTCGAGGTGGGATCTCCACCCCCAGAATCCGGAAAGGTAAAACTAGGAGTGGGATCTCCACTCCGAGAATCAAAAAATTCGGATAAACCTAACTGTCAGAATGTTTGATTACCGAACTAAAGGCGAATTTCTCATTTATCAAGAGTGAATTGGGGTTTTGGCCTTGACTGTGAGAAGGTTTGACCAAGTGGGAGTTTGAGGTGACCCTAACTGTAGGAAGGTTTGATCATTCGATTTGAAAGTGGACCTCTCGTTCATTGGAGGAATCGAAAGGGGATTTTGGTTTCGGCCCTAACTGTAGGAAGGTTTGACCGAATGGGAGGTTTGAGACGATCCTAACTGTAGAAAGGTTTGATCGCTTGATTTGAAAATGGACCTCTCGTTCATTGAAGGAATCGAGAGGGGATTTTGAATGTGGTCCTAACTGTAGGAAGGTTTGACCAAGTGAGAGTGGGAGTGTGAGATGACCCTAACTTTATAGGTTTGATCACTCGATTTGTGGACCTCTCGTTCATTAAAGGAATCGAGAGGGGATTTTGATTATGGTCCTAACTGTAGGAAGGTTTGACTAAGTAAACAGTGAGAGTGGGAGTACAAATTACTGTAGGAGTATTGATTCGTACAAATCACTCAAAGGGGGTTCCTGGTGTTAAGTAACAAATACTTAACACGGAGGGGTTTGACAATCGTCAATGATTAGGATGTTGAAATTCTAAGTACTATGTCCGGAATTTAATAATGGGAATGTTGAGTGCACAAACACATAAAAGTTTGAGTGGATTCAATCCGAAAGGAGTTTTGGTGGTCTCACGGTCAATTAGTCTGATCGATAGGGGATTTTGTGGTGGAAGACTGTGAGTCGTCAAACACCAATGGGAATTTTATGAGGGAAGATTGATCCAACGAAGTGATCGAATCTCGTCTCAGCAAAAGAGTGTTCGAAAATCACAATGGGGGTTTAGTGATTATCACTTTGTTCGTAATGATCGGGTTATCCCTAAGAAAATTACATATAACATTCTTCCGGGAACTTCCCGTTACATAAATCATCCACCCCCAGCTTCCTTTGCGGAACTAGGTCAGACATTGTATTCAGTTACATGACTGGGTTATCCTTAAGAATATTAGCGTAATATTCTCCAGGAACTTCCCGTCAAAAGTGGAAAACAGTTTAGACTCGTGTGCCTATTGGAGTATCGGAATGAGCAGTTTATACTCTTATACTTATCGGAGTATCAGTGGGTAGTTTAACCTTATATACCGGTTGGAGGAATGAGAAGCAGTTTATACTCGTATACTCTTCCGAGTGTTGCCATTCTCATTTGGCTTATCCCAGCGTTATGACGCCGGCTTCGACCAAGGTTTGGATGCTATTTTTGAGAGCAAAACAATCCTTGGTGGGATGAAGGATCCTCCTGTGGTACGCACGGTATTTTGGATCCGTAGTGTTGTCAGCTTCCTCCTGATTTGTGATAGGTGGTAGCTTGATCTTGTTGTTTTTAAGGAGGGATTCGAAGATGGCTGGAACGTCTTCGTCCTTGAAGGAGTACTCTTTTTGGAGTCTTGAACCCGAAGTCTTCTGCTATCTTCGGGGTTTCTGTTGTGACGTCTGATTAGCGTCAACAGCTGCTGCAGGTGTTTTCCCTTTACCATGGGAGACGAAATTTGATTTCGGAGAGTTAGCCGTCCGTTGGCTTCTTTCGGCTTTCTTCCTTCTGAGGAAGCGTTCGGCCTGCTCTCCGCGCACCTTTAACTCTTTCCAGTTGTTGGACGGTGCTACTCCCATAACTTCCAACACATCCAAGGAGAGGTTGTTGTGATAGGTTTGGAGGATGAAGGCCTCTGTGATCGGATCTCGGCAGTTCATCGCCTTATTCCGGAAGCGCTTGACGAAGTCGTCGACCGTTTCATCATCTTCTTGCTTCTCATCAAAGAGTGTCCTGATTGACACTTTGGCATCGTCATCAAAGAAGTGAGCGAGGAACAGGCTCTCCAGGTCTTCCCAGTTATTAATACTTCTGGACTTAAGACGACGGTACCAATCGAAGGAGGGCCCGCGAAGGGTGCCAATGAATGACTGAACCATCAAGGCTTCATTGTCGTAGATCATACCCAAGTGGGACTTGAAGTAGATCAGATGCTGAGTGGGCGAACTCTTCCCATCAAACGGCGTGAAGTTTATCAGGTTAAACTTCGCCGGATACGGGATCGAATCACGCTCTCTCGGGTAAGGACACAGAATGCCAGTCCTTTTCACCTCTCGATCAGACATCAGAGCATTGACTTTTCTCTCGAGGTCCTTCATCTTTTCGTCCTCGTCTATATCGTACTTCGGACGACTTGTAAGTAGAACAACGGGGCCACCCCCCGTGTTGTCATTTTCGGTGGGACCACCCCTAACATCGTTGTTTTTAGTGGGACCACCCCTAGCATTTTGGTCAATGGGAGGATCATCAACATTAATGTATTCATCCACATCTGAATCGCTAGTTGCTTGGTCAGCACAGTTGCGATGGCTGGATTCACCGAACTGATTGGACAGAGCCCGAATTTGTTGGTCATGCTCTTCCCTCATTCGTAGCATAGTCATTTCCATTTCGATATTGAATGCCTCTTTCTGCTTGGTTAGGGCATCCTTAAGAATTTTGGCGATTTGCTCGGTGTTTATCATGAACACTTCGCGAGATTATCCCGGACTGGATATCGTATTATCAGAAGCGATTGCCGAGTTAGCATCTGATGCTTCATCATCCTATGATAAACCTCTCTGCATTCTCTGGTAGTCCCTACGTCTAGTGGTCCCTACGCGTAGCCGAGTTAGACGATGCGATACGAGAGGGTCAGAACTAGAAGGTCGAATCGACTTTCCCTTATCAGCCATGTTAATTGTGACTTCTGGAAGTTCGTCATCATGAACAGCCGATCGCTTCTTACGGATACGCTTTGGTTTGGACTTAGCTATTCCGTTGGAGATCCTCTCAAATACTGAGACCCTCTACAAAGCGGTCTTGGGGCAGCTACACGCTGATAATACTACCTTGATAATCTTAGCGCACGGACAGTGAGGGTCCGCTTTCCAGGTAATTCTCTTTTGAGATTTGTTCGTACCCCCTGCCCGATAATACAACTCATCGGTCAGATGACCGGAGAAACCTATCGGGTGTTGACACGACTCCCCTGGTATAACATTGTCATTGTCAGATGAATACATTTTTTTCAGGGGATTTGCCGCTTTATTAGCATTCTCAAGAGTCACGTGTTTAGAACTACGCTTTTGGGAGCGCAGGATCTCAACAGGCTCCTAGTTTTGGATACACATCCCCAGGCAGGTGGAAACCATTGTTTTCTCTTTATGAGAAAGCTTGAAATTATTGCAAGGGCGTGTGCGACCCCCAGCTCGACGAGTCGCTCGGGGTGCAGTCACCGGACCCAAGCGTTTTTCGATCAGAACTTTGCCTCGATCCTCGTGCAAAGGCCAGACGATCGACTATCCTCACCTTGAATCGGGACAAATCTACGCTGTCATGGTGCTCCGTCGGAGGTGCGGAACTCAAAGGGATGGACGAAACATGTGCATAACGTCTTCTGTCTTTACCCTGGCGCGGGTCAGACTTGGGTGACCCGCGGGTTGGAGGGTCGGCTTTGGGTGACCCGCAAAGTGGAGGGTCGGATTTAAGTGACCCGCAAAGTGGAGGGTCGGATCCAAGTGACCCACGATTTGGAGGGTCGGATCCAAGTGACATGCGATTTGGGGGGTCGGATTCAGGTAACCTGCGAATTGGCGGGTCGGATCCGAGTGACCTATGAATTAGCGGGTCGGATTGAAGTGACCCACACTTGGGAGGGTCGGACTCGAGTGACCCGCGAAGTGAAGGGTCGGATCCAAGTGACCCGCCATTTGGAGGGTCGGATTTGAGTGACCCGCTTTTCTCGATCTATTCGGCCGTCGTCTTGGATTTTGGCCTCCAAACTTTGTGCAGTTTTTGTGGCTTCTTTTCCACCTCTTCCCTCTGCAACCTTTTGGCCTCTTGCGCAAGAATTCGCGCGTGCGCAAGCAGTGCACGGCGCTTTTTGATCCGCTCCTCGAGAGTTGAATGGGTCTTTTTGACTTGTACTCATTCACTTGTTGATGATTTGGAGGAGAGGGCATTTGTCCGCTGTTAGGGTACTTGGCGTTGCCTAATTTTCAGATCCGCCTCGTAACGGATCATGTCAATTAAGTCCAAAGCCCTAACGAGTTGGCGCGTAAGGCATTGGTGCTGCCTTTGGCGAGCTCTCTTCGATAAAGTGGGCGCGCCTTCTGTACTAAACTCCTTGATTGAGGAGGATTTCAGATCTGTAGATCCGGACTCGTTGGAGGCTGGAAGGGCGTTACAAGGTTCAGTTACTGCAGCAACGGGGGCGTTGATCTTCCTGCGCTTGTGAGAAGCGGAGGATCTGGATGAGGAGGACGAGAGGTATTCTTCGTACTTCTATTGGTCGAACTCGTATTCGACCACCTCTTCAACCGGGATCTTAATCATTGTTGCGACACGACGGCCTCGGCAGCGAGCCCGTTGGCTCCCACTGTGGTCGCCAGTTTGTTTGTGTCGAAAATTAATGTATTCATTACGGTATTCATTACAACTTCAGTCATTACAATGAAAACAAAAAAAGATAGTCTTTTTATAAGACTCTTACATAATGAAAGAAATAAAAGATTACAACTTTCGTCAAACAAACGTAGGGAGATCGTTTATCGATCTTCTGCTTGCGTAGGATCTTTGCCTGTACCGGGGTTTATCCGTGGACGACCGTCGATTAGATCCGGTTGTTGAAAATTCGGTAGAACTCCACCTTCGCCTAGGAAGTATTTGATTTGAAGCGCTGAGATCGACCAAGCGAAATCAGTAGCACTTCTCGAGATCAAGACCAAGCCTGATCTCAAAGAAATGGGGGAAACGGGCGTCGGATCTCTCGAACTCTCCTTCTTTATGCCGAAGAATTCGCCAAGATCTGTCAACCTTCGTTGAAATTCGTGCTCCTTTGACTCCTCAGTCCGGCAGCACCTCCTCCTCTTGATAATTAATCCCCCTCTAAAAGGAGGACCCGAGCTCGTATTTATAAGCTTCGGAAGCGGTTATTTGGATGAGAACAAGTGATTTGGCCTTATCTTCAGTTAGTAACGGCCTAACCACGTTTGTAGATGATATCTAGGTAGTTAAGAACCTCTAGAATAGATAAATCCCACGAAAACCGCTTTAAAACCACCAAAACGCGTTTCGGGCTCCGGACTGCGCGCGCGGGTCGGTCTGTTCTGTCCCAAACGCGTTTCGGGCTCCGGACTGCGCGCGCGGGTCGGTCTGTTCTGTCCCGCGCTAGCGCGGGTCCGTCGCTTCTGCCGAACTTATATGTTTCCTGACTTTTCTGATTTTCTGGGACTTGTAGTTTCCTCTGTTTTGCGTGATTGATCATCTTGTTAATTTGTATGCTCCGCGCGAGTTAACCGATGCGCGCGAGTTTGACCGATGCGCACGATTTGACCGACGTGCGCGAGTTGATTGTTGGACGCGCGTTTGATTGATGCGCGCGAGCTGATTAACGCGTACGAGCGGATTGATTTGACACACGTGATCTGATTGACGCACGCGAGCTGAATGATGCGCGCGTGCTAACTGACTGTTGGGCGCGTTTGGACGCTTTGAGTTGATTGACGCGTGCGGGCTGAATGATGCGTGCGTGCTAACTGACTGTTGGGCGCGTTTGGACGCTTTGAGTTGATTGACGTGTGCGGGCCACTTGACGTTTTCCGTTGTGGTGGTTCGTTGTCGTGTCATCAACAGTTTATCGATTCGCTTCATGCACTTGTCGGCGTCGGATAATCCTCTTCGACTCAGATAATGACGTTCATCACCTTCTCTTTATCTTGAGCTGTATTCGGGGACCTATAGGTAATTTTGACACCTACAAGAAGGATCAGGACAGAGACTTCTAAGTCATCTTTAAAGAACCTGGCTGAGTAGAGCCTTTCTAGATCTACCCATTTCTAAATAGACCCAACAGACAACTTCATGAACCATTCGAAGGCAACCCCCTTGAGGGTGTTGATGAACAAATGAGTCAATATGGCATCATTTGCTATTACATCTCTAGTTTGTGACTTGAAGTAATAGATGTGTTGATTCGGCAATCCCATGCCGTCAAAAGATTGTAGAGTCAGAGCCTTGAATCTCGATGGATAGGGAGCTGTGTCCCATTCTATGGGATAAGGCCATACTACTCCATCGTCTTGGAGCTCACTCCTATTAGCAATTATGTTGAGGTGGGCTTCCAATTCCTCCATCATTCTCAACTGAGGATTGTGCTCGTTCTCGCCCTCTTTCTCTTCTTCAGAGGTAGACTTTATGCTGTGAGTTTTATGGTTCGAATTCTCATTCACTTTATCTTTCCCTTTTGAAGACTTCGTCTTTCGGAAAGATTCAGCTTTTTAGACCTTTTTTGTGATAAGCTGAGCCATCAGATCTCGCAGTTGATTAAGAGTCTCCTGCTAAGCCTGGAGAATGGTGTGATGTTTATCGACCCTCCTCGTTAGGTCTTCTGAGCTCCCTGTCATGTAAACAGGATTCCATGCACTACAAAATAACTTAAGGACTGAGACTCCGCGATGACCGAGTGTTCATCATTAGAAGTTGTTCCTCTAGCTAGACGTTTATAATTGACAGGAGGAATGGCTCCAATCCGAGTCTGAGTGTATCGATATATTCCTACGATCTCATCACAGATTTATCTGACGGTCGGTGAATGACTCATTTCAGATTCATCAGAGCTAGGAGCTAAGTCTTTCTCCCTACTGATCACATTGATAGTAACTGCAGGATATTCGGTCTATGAAGCCTTTTTCTTGTAGTGTCGTCGTCGCATGGTAGGTCGAGCAACCTTTGTCAACCGGTCGAATATCGATTGTCGGGGTGCCAAGCAACAACATTGGTATTCTGAGAGGACCGCAAAAATGAGCCTCTCACTTTGACATGAATGAGCTGCTTGTTCCACCGGTCTTTCTCTCGACAGAAGTTCCCGTAAGTCAGAGACTTGGAAAGAATCTCTCACCAAGCGTGAGGTTTGATTCGGAACCCCCTATCCATCAATGGATGGGAGTGGTTCTTGGAAAACATGAATTTTGAATCCATGTTGATCTTTTCTAACATGATGAATCATATTGTGTCCCGAAGAAGGAACACGAGGGTCGTGTTCTGTTTGATTAACGCTAGACCGAAGTCTGTGTTTTGTTAGTGAAACGCACCCTTAAGGGTTGTGTTCTAGCTGGTTAACATAGTCCTGAGATCTACGTTTTGGGTCTAGAACACACTCCTGAGAGTTGCATTCTGTTTTGAAAATGCTCCCCTGATGGTTGCGTTTTGATGTAGAAACACATCCTTAAGGATTGCGTTCAGATGTTGGAATGTGTTCCTAAGGACCACGTTTAGTTATTGAAACTCATCCCTGAGGACTGTGTTTTGATTTTGGAACGTACCCCTGAGGGCTACGTTTTAGGTTGATCACGCGTGGCTCATACTTTTGTTCATCAATGTGTGCCTAGCGTTCTGAAGCAGAAACGCAGCGTTCAGGTTGAGGCTCACAAACGTGGAGCTCACGTTGTTTGAGAGATCAGCTCTCTTGGAGATAGGCTCATCGTTAGGATCTTCTCCTCCATCGAATGGCATTTTTGTTGGCATGTTTTAAGGCCTTCGTAGTGAGGTCATCTGTGTTGATGGAGCTTGTCACCGCAATGGGCCTTTTATGACCCGATATCCATCATTTTGGTGCGGGTGTGAGATCATTGAATCGATTGACAAGTCCAGCAAAAGCTGAGCCCACTCCTTCAGAGGAGGGGATGTTCAAATAGTCTTGGCCAAAGGGGAGGGCCTCCTTTGATGATTCAGCAATAGATGGAGCTTTGGTCTTGTTGGTGACCGTGCGGACCTTGTGCATAGCCTTGGGGCTAAAGGATCTGGAGGAAAGGGCTTCCTCATACTTGGCTTGATCAAACTCTACCACAAGAGTTTCGACCGTTATTCCAACACGGTTGGCATTAGATTACACCACCACTTCTTCGTCAGTGAAGCTAGTCCCCAGCAGAGTCGCCATCTTTTGTTTGTTGGAAAAATAAAAAGAAAAAATGGTGAATTTAATTTTGTATTATTTTCTCTAACAGACTTTGAAAAAGAATAAATTATAATTATCTCGATGCAATCTCTCTCTAACAAACTTAGCAAAAGAAATTACAATTCCTCTCAATTGATTTCCCGATTTACAAAAGAGAGAAGGGATCGACGGAGATCCTTCCCTGTGTTTAAACTGGGTTCTTCTTAGTGTCGATGGGAGTTCAGATCCTTGTATTCTGTTGACGATCCGAACGCTTCACCTTGTGGAACACGATATCTTCCTCTTGGTTGACGTTGAGGAGAACTTGTGTGGCAAGTTTGAGAATAACTTTTAACGAGTTTAAGAACTCGGAGCGAGTTTAAAACTCTGTAAAAGAGTTAATTGGTTTAACCGAAATCGGTTTCAAGCCAAGATCTGAGCTCTCTGTTGCTAAAATTGAAGATGCTCTCAGTTGTTAAAGGATAATTGCCGGTCTTCTTCTCCAAAAGCGCCTTTTTATCTTCCAAAATTCAAGATCTAAAGAAATCCTACCCAAAACTCAATTAAGTTTCTGGTATTTATAGGGGGATTAAGGGGTTTAACCGACTCATTAATCCTCTCCTAAGTGGGGTGGAAATCCCTCAGATAGTGGAAAAAAATTTTGAAATTGTTCAGCTCGCGTTTGAACGAGTCAAATGCCAAAACTGACATTCTGGGCACGAACTCTACGTCCACTGACTAGGACGCAGAGTTGAGATCTACTTCGGGATAGAAAACGTAGTGGCTGTACTGCATTTTGAATCTAGAACGTAGAGGTAGGCTCTGCGTTTTGAATTGAAGAGATTATTGATTTGTAATCTCTTTTATCAGAGCGTTGCAAATATCGTCATTTTGTAATCTTCGCTTTAGCTCCTTGAAATATGAGAGTTAGCTCCTTGAAATATGAGAGTCGTCAGATTATAACTCTCATTGTTGTTTGTGAAGATTGTTGAATCAGAGCTTTCATCGGTTGTCGTGAAGGTCGTTGAATTGTAACCCTCATCGATCTACGTGAAAATCTTTAGATTGTAGCCTTCGTCTGTTGTCATGAAAGTCGTTTGATTATAACTTTCATTGTCAAGATGTTAATATGGAAGCCGTCAGGTTGTAACTTCTATCATTGGTGTTTGATGGGGATCAGCTATCTGCAGTAATTTTTAGACAGCCTACACCTTCATTGATGACTACTCCACGAAGGTATGGGTCTATTTTTTAAGACATAAAGATGAGGTGTTTGTGACTTTCAAGCAGTGGAAGTATTTGATTGAGAAGCAGATTGGGAGGCTGATTAAGAGGCTTAGAACTGATAATGGTCTTGAGTTTTATGGAGGAGAATTTAATAAGTTTTGTAAGAAGGAGGGAATCGTTAGACATCATACAATCACTCTCATGCCACAATAGAATGGAGTGGCAGAACGTATGAACAGAACTCTATTAGAGAAAGCTCGTTGTATGATATTCAATATAGGTTTAGGCAAGGAATACTGGGCGGAAGTAGTGAATACAACTTGTTACTTAGTGTATTGGTCGCCATCTACTACTATTAGCCATAAAATTCCAGAGGAGGTTTAGTTCGGTAAGCCTGCGGATTATTCTAATCTTAGAATATTTGGTTGCCCTGCATATGCGCATGTTAGTCAATGAAAACTTAAGCCGCGAGCCAAGAAGTGCATATTCCTAGGTTATGCATCGGGTGTTAAGGGTTTTAGGTTGTGGTGTCCTGATCCGAAGCATATTCCTAGGTTATGCATCGGGTGTTAAGGGTTTTAGGTTGTGGTGTCCTGATCCGAAGTCTCCTAAGATTATTATTAGTCATGATGTTACTTTTGATGAATCTGCTATGTTCCATCAGAAATGGTCATCGGTTTCAGTTGTTGATAAGGCGCGCACTACATGACATAAGGTGGAGTTAGAAATTCGTGATTCAGCTCTTTAGCATGATAAGACTACGAGACAGATTCCGTTCAAGTAGATGAAGCACCTCAACAGTTGCAGGAAGAGCGAGAATACACTATTGCTAGAGATTGGTCTAGAAGAGATATCCGACCACCGCAAAGATATGAAGATACGGTAGCTTATGCGTTGTCGGTTGACAATTTTGTGCACTTCAGCTATTCAGGAGCTACTTCAGGTGATGACTTCGCTAATATTTAAGGTCGTCGTGCAGACAATTCAGTCGATTTGTTGAGGATGCCTCTTTCAGTTAACAAGTTCAAACCGGGCTTGGACTTGATCGATATGTTCCACACTTAGATGTCTTGCGTGGCTATTGGAGAAGGTGGAGTAAGTTAGTTTATTTTGGAGTGATGAATCTTCTATGCATTTGAGTCAATGTGGAGATTTGTTATAGGTTGTTTCAAATACTCAAATCCATATTGCTTTAGGAGTTCCTTTTTAGATTGGTTTGTTTTGATCAAGAGTCCTACTTACATTAGACTTTGCACAACCAATCATATTAGAGGTTTATTCTCACTTGGACTCTTGTTGGGTTTTAGGACATGTGGACTTCTATTCCTATTAGAACTCTTATTCATTAGACAGCAAGGAGCTGGGATCTTCAATGCTATATAAGAACAATCTTTCAAGCCAATAATAATCAATCTTTAGAGAACCAATCAAGAAGAGAGAGTTCTTTCGTGAAGCCTATTTGATATTCTTCTCTTTTGTTCCTTTAGTTAAGAATTGTATTAGGCTTTTGGGGTGTTATTTGGGATTGAGAGATTGAGAGATCAACTTTGTATTTCTCACAATTAGTAAAGCTTTTATCCTCCTTCGCCCGTGGACGTAGGCTACAAGCCAAACTACGTATATCTTTGTGTTCGTGTGTTCTTGATATTTTTCGTGCTCTTGTGTGATTGATATTAGCTTATCCTGAGGAGTTTGCCATAACAGAATTATATCAAGTTTGTAAGCGGCACACTATTATAATACAAAGGGTGCATGTCTGCAATTGAAATTGAATTCTCACCCCTAACTGCTATGTTCTAATACAGAAAGAATTAAGTACAGTCCCTCCGGATAAACTCCGTGTGTGGCCACTTGTGCTTTCTCATTGTTTTTTTCTTTCCTTCTTTCTTTTTCTTATTTCCAAGAGGTCAAAGATGTTCAAAACATTGTTAACAATTTGAAATCCACAGTTCTTAGTTATAAGCAAGACAAATTAAGCAGGAAGTTTATTTATTCGTGATTCTCAGTAGTCAATACATAAAAAGCATATTATTATTCATAACATATCCAATAGTCCATATTCACTACATTAACAGTGCATTAGATTTATCTGCTCTCAAATTTGTTCGATATAAGAAACCCAAGGAATTAATAGCTAATCCATTACTTATTTATCCTTTTGCGTAGCATTAATGCAAATAGACTTGACAGTCCAAAACAGCTATGACGCTTTTGCTTCACGTACTCCCTAGCATCCACCTCCACATCATGTTTCATGTACCCTGGAGCATCCACCTCCACATCATGCTCACTACGCGCCCTGCTACTCTCATGATTGATATGTACAGCTTGCCCAAATCGCCCAACAGCAACTGTCGACATCTTCTCCTTGCCTGAGTCAGGTTTGCCATCTTGCGACGCGTTGTCCGTGAACATGCTCCTCTTTCGCTCCGTGTTGGTTATGTATGCGCAGTAGTCATTAGAGATCTGACTGCGAGGATTATAGTATGCCATTTTGCAGTATTTGTTGTGCGTGGAATTGTAGTGTATGGGAGTTTAAGGAGATTGCGTTATCCTTTTATAGAAGGTAAAAGGGAGAACATATTCTTAAAGCAAACATCACGCGGTGATATTTTAAAGGAAAAAAGTGGCAGCAAGCTTGCCTATTAATAAAGGTAAAAACTTTGAGCCCAAATATCAAACAAGTTTATAGATAGCGTACAACAGGAATCCCTTGGTGGCTTGGACTTTCAGGAATTCGCTTGAAGACCCTTTGGTTGTGCTATACTGGAATCAACATGCTAAAATTGATCCAAACAATTATAGATGGTATTTATGTAGAATTTGAGATGCAAACGGGTGGGTGAGTGGGTGGGTGTGTGTGTGGGGTGGGTGGGTTGGCATGTCGCGTTTAAACATGCTTTCATGTCGTTTTTCACATAAATAAGAATATGCAACGGAAAAGAACAAATTATAGCAATAAATAGATAATAAGCAATAATACCAATTATAGAACCAACCAATGAAAGCACAAGAGATTTTATAGTGATTCGGACAAGCAACATTACATCCACTGATTCTTTTCTCCGAAGGAGCTTCCTTACTGTGACAGAGTTCCCCTAAATCACAAACCCAATTTAGTAGGCTTACAAGACTACACCCTAGTTTTAACCCATAACTAGTTGTCTAACCTAACTCTCACAATGAGTAACTCTTAGGCCTAGCTAATTCCCAACCCTCAATTGGGAATACAAATAAGGGTTAAGCTCAATACAAAAAACAATAAGGGTTAAGCTCAATACAAAAAACAATATTGCAGCCATTTTGATTTGCAAACCATCCTTCGAATGATTTAAGTGAAGCTTGATAAAGAATAGAGATGATGATGACTCTAAGGGCAACTTAGATCGGATGATGTTGTGCGCAACAATTGAGCTATTGACAGGGCTCCGGAGGGGTCAAAAAGTTCTTCTTGATCAACTATCACAAACCCTAGATCTCCTCTTTTTTCTCTCTCTTTTTCTTCTCAAACTCAGTCAGGAAAGAATGCCTCAAAACGTAGGAGAATATTGGTATTTGATGTGCAACAAACAACTGAGAGTAAATGTTAAACAATTCATTTTAGCTGTCGAACCATCAATGGTAGCTCTCAATCATCGATGGTGTCGAAGCGACCATTGATGGTCAGTAACGCTATTGATGATTTGAAACCCTCTATACTTCTACATGATCGATGACGTAAGGCACCATTGATGGTCTTGTGAGCACCATTGATGGTCAATGTGGACCATCGATAGTCCACATGCTGAAATCAGCTTTTGAGCTGAGTTAGATTTTTTTTTTTGCCTCGTTCTTGTTTCACGCTTGTATATTCATGTATTAGATCATCTAGTTATAGATTAGTCTCGGATGAATGTTGTTATTACTCCAGCAAGAGAGATTGTGCAGACAGCGTCCTAACAATTTAGAGGTAATTATGGGTGGATGCTCTATAATGTTGTTATTTATAACTTACTTTCCCGCTAGTTATATTTCTGTATATAGATCCTTTGAGTGAAATTTTTTACTCTTTTACCCTCACGAGATGTACATGTCAGAGAAGGGTAAAATAGCTAAAAATAATTTTCATTCATGTCGTCTATCTGCGAAAATTAAAACTAGTGAGGTGGTAAGTTCAGAACAACAATACTCATCGAGTCTGTCCGCAATTAACCTTTAGATATTATCATATTAATATGAGAGAATTGTTACCGTTCTTTTGCGAAAAGAGCTTTTACATGGAAAGAATAGATTTGCCAGCGTACAACATCTGAGGATGAACCTGGCTGCATGTTTTAGACCCTATCTTTCAAAATTCTGATGGCATTCGCTAAAGCGAGTTCCTCGTTTGAATTGGTCATTACGACAATCTCAACTGATTCTATGTGAAAGTCACTAATTGCAATTCTCTATTTCTTTTGGGAAGTATGTTACTATAAGGAGGCACCTTAATTAGATTTAATTTAAGAATGCATTACTTGATACACAAATTAGACTATTCCAAGGGATGATCCGCTCTATGCATCATGATCTCATTGTCCCAAAACATCTATAAAACAAAAATCATAATATTTTAATGTTGTGCGCAGCGAAAATTTCGGCAGCACCTCCGGTGCGCAAGGTGCACAACAAGAGATTAGATCACAATGAAATTCTTGCTTCTCAAAGGAAACAAGAACCAAAAGCCAAATATCTCATCAAAGTGAGATATCAGCTCTTCCTCTCGTCAGCTCTAGGACTGAGCGTCGAGGGTCCTCTCGTCAGCTCTAGGACTGCGCGTCGAGGGATCCTACAAGCTATTACAAATCACGGCAAGAACACAAAATTTTACGTGGTTCGGCAAACTGCCTACGTCCACGGGGCAAGGAGGGGGAGATCTACTATTAGAGGGAGAGATACAACTAGGGTTTACAATCTCACAATCTAAACCCACTCAAACAAACTCTCAAATCCCTCTTACAAATATTCTCTCAAAGGGATGCACAAATAAAAGAACAACTCCAAAAAAAAACTTTGTTTTTCCTCGTGTTCTTCACCTGCAGCCGAAAAATCAATCCCTAGCTCTCTGTGCAATTGATCTCCTGTAGCCGCAAAACCAATTTCCCTTGCACTTTGCTTTTCTTCGTTGGCGGCTATGAAGAAACTCCTCCTGCACCCCTTCCCACAAAACCCTAGGATAGATATTTAATAGCAGCTATCGGGTGGGCCTTCTTCCGGTACAAAACGAAAAAACGCGGAAGCATAAAACCACGTTCAAATGAACGTGATCTCTTCACGTGGGTGACTCCTTCACGCGTTTTGTGGCATGCTCACGTGGGTGTGGCCACGTCCCCACACGTCCACTCACAATTCTCCACCTCGGCGAAGTTTTTCCAAAACGGAGCCGACACTAAAGCATCCAAATATCCCAACTTGTTGTGTCCAGTACGCCATGGCAACGGACTCATGACAACAGACTCCATCCACAACAGGTCGAGACTCAAACGGGAGTGCGAACACTCAACCCAAACCAAATAGTGTCTACTCACCAAATCAAACTGAGCCTACACCGACTACACCAAATGCCTCACTTGCTGAGACCCAAATGGGAGTGCAAACACTCACCCCAAATGTCGATGTCGCTCACCAAATCGATCTCACCCCCAACTAATCCAAAACCCGCGGCTGCATCATAAAGACTGCCTTACGTAATCCTCTGCCCAAGCGGAATCAAGGCCGAACGTAGTTCACCCAAATGGCCCGTCCAAAGGCCCTCAAACAAATAGAAAAGTCTGCAACTCTTCTTCAATATTCACCAACGCATCTGCACTAATAGCACTCCCACTAGCTCCAATTGAGACAATGCAAACACCCTCGCATCTGAGGTGAACCAATGGGCCGTATCCAAACTTAAGTCCTATCAGCTTGCAATCGAATCCAACTCATCATCTGCCATGCCAAATCCAAATTGAATCCCCAATCATGTGTCACCTCAGCTGCGAATCCCAATATGACGCGCATGCTATGATCTGGAGTGCTCCCCAACAGTGGCAGCTAGCCATCACTCTCCACCAGCGCTGCGAGTGTCGCCAATGATCTGATACCGACTGCTCCACCTGCCGAGAGTTAAACGTGACATACCTGCTCAGAACAAAGTTAGAAGCCAATACCTGATAATCAAACACGCCTCTGAATCCCAAATGTGCTATCGGATCAAATCTCACATCCACGATGTGACCAAGTGCTGGGTAGCCTAACATCCGACGCAACCCAAAATCTGAAGCAGCTCCACCAGATCCAAAATCTCTACATGCAGCAGTCGGCAATCTATACATAAGATAGCCCAAACATGTTGTAGCCCGCACACCAATGCCAATGCTCGACATCAACCGCCGATCCTCCTCCAGAAAGGAACAGCTCCCCAAATCTGCTATCTCATCACGTCGCCTCAAAGTTTCCACACCAATGAAGTGTCTCCAATTGTCGTGAGCTCGGCACAAATGCAGAAATAGATCCCTCTTGTATCTCCCTCTAACATCAGACTGAAGTACCTTCACCTTTCTGCCAATACACTTCCTCCATTTGTTGCAGGCTTCTAGGACTTCACACCAACGGGACTTGGTTGCAACCCACCAATGCCTAGAGCAAGCCCCAACTGCGGAAACCACATACCTATTACCTCCCAATAATGCTCCCTTGGAAGGCCCCCGAATGCCTGAATGAACACCCCTCAGAAGACCCCTCGAATGATGGATAGAAGTGCCAAACTCCACATCGGTCTTCTCGCTATCAATCGCCGTGCTTCCGAGCAAATAATACAAATTGCTCCTTCTGACGCCCTTCATCACAATCATGGACCCCAATGTGACCTTCAAACGTGCATCCACCAAGGTCACTTTATAGCCAGATGCCACCAAAGCTCCTAGTGAAATGATGTTCTTCGACAACTGCGGAACGAACCTCACTTCTTCCAACTCCCGCACCATCCCGTCACTCATCTTAATCCGAACGGTACCAATACCACCAATAGAGCATGCATGTCCATTACCCATGAGCACAACATCATCTCTTTCCAACTTCTGAAAGCTGGAGAACCAACCCCTCCTAGGGCAAACGTGGTATGAAGCACCCGAATCCAACATCCACTCTGTAGAGTTGGCAACACAAACTGACGGTAGTGCAGACAACGAATAGCCCGAAGAATCCGAATCTGAATCGTTGCCACTAGTCTTGACAACATTCACCTCTGAAGCTTGTACAGCTTTCCCCTTATTCTTCTCGGCTCGATCTAACTTTGGGCATTCAGCTTTCCAATGTCCATCCTCTTTACAAAAGGCACACTGATTCCTACGAATCCCACGATGTGCACCTCTAGACCGCGACCTCCTACTTCGGTTTGAACCACGACCACTAGTCTTGACAACATTCACCTCTGGAGCTTGTACAGCTTTCCCCTTATTCTTCTCGGCTCGATCTAACTTTGGGCATTCAGCTTTCCAATGTCCATCCTCTTTACAAAAGGCACACTGATTCCTACGAATCCCACGATGTGCACCTCTAGACTGCGACCTCCTGCTTCGGTTTGAACCACGGCCATGAACTACTAATGCATCTCCCGATGCCTTCTCGGAGGGCTCATCAACACTCTTCCTCAACTCATAATTCACCAACGCTGAGGTCACCTCCTTGTAACTAACAGTAGTTCTTCCATTAATCATAGTTAGGACAAAAGAACCATAATCATCATCTGGCAACGAACACAAAAGTAGCATCGCCTTGTCTTCATCCTCAACCATGATATCCACATTAGCCATGTCTGAAAGTAGCTTTGTGAAGTTATTAACATGCTCCCTAATGGAAACTCCCCTCTTCATCTTGAACTGGTAAAACCTCTTCTTCAAGTGAAGCCGATTCTCAATGCTCTTCGTCAGATACTTCTCATTGATTGTTTTCCACATTCTCTTCGTCGACGTCTCGTTCATTACGTCATAAATAAGATCCGGCGTCAAGCATGACCGAATAACTCCACACGCCCTACTATTCATCTTCTTCCAACCCTTAGCTTCCATATCGACAGGTTTCTCTTGCAACTCAAGAGTCTCCTCCAAATTCTGTGCGTCCAAGGCGTCCATCACCTGACACCTCCACAATCCAAAATTAATCTTGTCGTCGAACTTCGGAACATCAATCTTCATGTTATTGATGCTTAAACTATGTATCGTCTTTGTAAGAGACGATCCCGATGTGCTTGCTTCACCCATATTGTCGATCTAATCTTCAAATAAGAATCCTTCAGCGAATCCTTCAAACAAGCTCCCAAGTCAAACCCGGAGCTCTGATACCACTTGTTGTGCGCAGCGGAAATTTCGGCAGCACCTCCGGTGCGCAAGGTGCACAACAAGAGATTAGATCACAATGAAATTCTTGCTTCTCAAAGGAAACAAGAACCAAAAGCCAGATATCTCATCAAAGTGAGATATCAGCTCTTCCTCTCGTCAGCTCTAGGATTGCGCGTCGAGGGTCCTCTCGTCAGCTCTAGGACTGCGCGTCGAGGGATCCTACAAGCTATTACAAATCACGACAAGAACACAACTTTTACGTGGTTCGGCAAATAGCCTACGTCCACGGGGCAAGGAGGGGGAGATCTACTATTAGAGGGAGAGATACAACTAGGGTTTACAATCTCACAATCTAAACCCACTCAAACAAACTCTCAAATCCCTCTTACAAATATTCTCTCAAAGGGATGCACAAATAAAAGAACAACTCCAAAAAAAAACTTTGCTTTTCCTCGTGTTCTTCACCTGCAGCCGAAAAATCAATCCTAGCTCTCTGTGCAATTGATCTCCTGTAGCCGCAAAACCAATTTCCCTTGCACTTTGCTTTTCTTCGTTGGCGGCTATGAAGAAACTCCTCCTGCACCCCTTCCCACAAAACCCTAGGATAGATATTTAATAGCAGCTATCGGGTGGGCCTTCTTCCGGTACAAAACGAAAAAACGCGGAAGCATAAAACCACGTTCAAATGAACGTGATCTCTTCACGTGGGTGACTCCTTCACGCGTTTTGTGGCATGCTCACGTGGGTGTGGCCACGTCCCCACACGTCCACTCACATTTAATACTTCTGACATAATTTTTTTTTTTTTGCCTCTTTAGTTATATTATTGTAAAATTGTCACTTTTACAATCACTTGATGCATGAGTAACTATAACCCAATACATCTAATTAATTTTTTGTTTATATATCATCCAAGACATATAGATCAAAATAAATAGAGTAGATTAAGTAAATGTCGTAGTTTCCAAAGGTTCCCCCTTAGATTGAAGCTACCTCCTTAGTAACATATTTCCTATTTCATTTTCTAATTGGCATGTGGATTAAAAGGTCTAGAGCATCTTATAAATAAGTCGAAAATGCAAAAGTTTTAGAAAATTGTTATAGATCGATAAAAAAAAGAGGAAAAAGAAAAGAAAAAAGCAAAAGATCCTTTACAGACAGTGGTTGACTAAGATTTTGAAATGTTTTTTTTTTTGGAGATGCTTTTTAAGTGGACGCGTTATGGTCATTAGCCCACTCTGAAGAACTTTGAAGTTTGAACGCATATAAGAGAAGAATCACACGAGATACATATGTAACATATCTGGTGATAAATAAATAAAAGCTGAATTGATTATTATATTATGAATATCAAAGAGAAAATTAATTTTTATGTGTTTTCTACGCTATGTCTTAAAATTCGAAAAATTCTTAGGTGCTCAATGAGCACAGATATGACATACATCACACTAATAGATATAGATCATGTGACACAAAGTACATGAAAAAGAAAAGAGTATTGTATTAAATAATATTTATTGTGCTACAAGTTCTATTCTTATTAGTGTAGTGTATATCACATGGTACTAATGGAGCAACTAAGAATTTCTCCCAAAGTCAGGGATTTATTAAAGTAGAAGTAAGGTGTCATCATTTTGTAAATCAAAAGATTATCAAAATTAAATTGTCACCCACTTCCAGCCCACGGTCACAATGATAAAAATCCTAAAACTAGCCGTTGCCCTCTTACATCAAATATCACAAAACCCCTCCTTTAATCAACAACGTCCACAATCTCCAACGGTCAAATTCCCTCCCTCTAACCTCTTTATAATCCCTTCACCTCCCCAAACCCCTCTTCATCCAAAACCTCTATTTTCTCTCAAAATCCTCCAATTTTTAAAAATGGGTATTGCTAGCCTCTCAAGCTCTCAGTCTCACACACACAAATTCTTCCTCCTCACAAACTACATCCTCATTGGCGCCGCCACGAGCTGCATATTCCTAACCCTCTCCCTCCGCCTCGTCCCCTCCCTCATCGGCTTCCTCCTCATCCTCCTCCACCTCCTCACCATCGTCTCCTCCATCTTCTCCTCTTCCTCCGACAATGCCGGGTCCCAAAAGTGCCACCTCGCTCCTCCAAGGCGCCGTCGCCCTCCTCGTCTTCACCCGGACTGGTGAGTTTCTTGGGGAGTTGAGGTCTTATGTGCAAGAGGAGGATGGGGTTGTGATATTGAGGATGGTTGGGGTTCTGGGTCTGGTCATGTTTGTGCTTGAGTGGGTTGCGTTGGTGCTGGATTTTGTGATGAGGTTTTATGTGCCTGTTGAGGGGAGTGGAGGTGCTAAGGTTAGGGATGAAGGGGAGGATGTTAAGGATTGGCCCTGGCCTTTCCAGGTATAAGTAGAGATTTTGGATTTTTTTTTTTTTTTTTGGGTGAGTTTGGTTGATTGTTTGTTATTTGTGTTATCATCACAAGGAAACGTGATGTTATGTTGGTGTTATTGTTATTGCTGTTAAAATATTGCTTATGAGAATAAAGATCTAATGTGATGCATGCTCTCTGGGATGATTCTGATGTATACCAACTTGTATGATTGCTGCAATCTCCCCATCTTCTCTGTTCACATAATGCTGATTTTCTTGCGGCTAGTATTGATTGGAAATTTCTTGATGATGAAAGAATGTATAGAAGTTTGAAGACAAAAAGAAGAGAAACAACTTTAGAAGAAAGACATTTCTAGTCACCGAGTTGTTGTAGAAGAAAAATATGTCAATGATCCTCGCAACTGGAAGTTGACAAGACATATTTCCTGTTGTCGTCGTCACCGCCAAACTTGTAGCTTCTGCCACAGACAACAGGCAAAATGATTGGAAGGTTCGGAGATTTTCAAAGAAGGCAGACGTAGATTCAAAGAAATCTTTGGAGAAGGCAGACCTTGTTTACACTATACACCATTTCATTATTGACTATTGTAGCAGGAGAAATACCTTAAACTTCACATGATATCTACAGATTCCGAAACATTTTCCACAGGATGCTCAACATTTCATTTTCTCTGAGGTGGTCTCACAATGCTGATACAGTTTGAAACAACCTCATTTTGATAGGAAATGGCGATGGATCATAACAGAAAAGAACAGGTTTCCAATTTATCTAGGTTTTACTTCCCTTGGTTGCTCATGCTATCCTTCTTTCTACAGTGTCTATGGGTTTTCCTATCATTTTTTTAAGATGCCAATTTGTTGGCCAACAAGATTCGAACTCCGAATGCTCTGGTATCATCTTAGAGTCTTTGCCGCTATACCAAAACTCTAAAGTTAACTAGTTTTAGGGCTCAAAATCAAGAAGGCTCCTATAAGCATCTCAACATCATTTTAACAAACACCTAAACTATAAAAAATAAGTCATTTTTCCATTTTTCACTTGCATTTAAACAAACACCCTTAGGACAACAACACTCTTCCACGACTTAAATTTCTCAATCAAAGATGACCAAGACAAGCAACTAAAAGAAGAAGTGCACTACCATAAATTTTTTACCTATGTGCCCCTAAATTTTTTCTATTTGCATATTTCCCCCTCATATCCGCATGGTTGCTAATTTGTGCCTAAGGATCTAGCATTGGCTTTTACCTTTTTCTTTAACACTATTATTTCATGCAGATTTAGAGGATTTACAAGTTGACAAATTTTGGCGAAAGCGAACCAAAGCATCCAAGATTACCCAATCAGACTGAGTCGGAAAAATGTTGGTCCGGTCTATTTGGTTTTAGGCTTAGACTCCATCTAGTTAAGAAAATGAAATATTTTGATCCAAAGCAAAAGATGCAAATCAAGAAAGTAGTGAAATAAAGATGTTGAAATGGAGATCAACAAAAAAAAAAGCAAATCAACTAAAATTAATAATGAAGGAATTGAGGTAAAGAGAGAAGAAAAATGGACGGTTCACTGAAAAAGGGGGGTTTTTCCCCTTCATAGAAATAGCTTTCAAGATAGAATAATTGTACGAGAGTCACGTAGAATAATTGTACGAGAATCACCTTTGAAGTTCAATTTATAAAAAAATTACCTTTAAAGTAGTTTCCGATTGCAATTAGTCATCTTGACATTTTTTTTCATTTTAAATTTTGCCTAAATTTTTCCAAAAAAATCATTTAAGAACACACGTGTGAGGCACTAGGTTTGGTTAAGAAGACATGTCACGTGCCCGGCACGTGTGTTTTTTAGGACGTTTTGTAAATTTTAGTCAAGATTTCATCAGAAATCAGGTCAACATAGTTGGCTGTAATTGGAACCTATATGAAGATGATTTCTATATAAATTAAACTTTAAATATGGTTTCTGTACAATCACCCTATTTTAAATAGGAGTTGCATAATCGGTTCAAACCTGATTAAACCGATTGAATTTTGATGGTTCCGTTTAGTTTAGAATACATGTGGGTTGGTTCAGTTTGAAAACTTTTTATCTCGAACTAACCGAACAGATCGCTTTCTTGATTGTTGAGAATGTATTTTTTTTCGATTAGTCCACCAATTTCCTGCATGCTCTTCTTTCCTTAAATGGTTTACGATTCAACTTATTTGCATTGTTCTTTAGTTGATCCCTAAATACACATTTTTCTTACACCAATTTCTCCATACATGTCTTTCTTTTGGATTAAAAAAACTCTTTTTCTTACTTAAATGAGTTCATCCCCAAACGTATTAAACCAAACTGAACTAACCAAAATTAGTCTCAACATGTATTGTTCTTTTGGATTGAGAAAGCAATATTTTAATTAAATGAGTCCAATCTAAAACTGAATTCTTTTGGATTGAGAAAGCAATATTTTAATTAAATGAGTCCAATCTAAAACTGAATAAAACCGAATTGAACCGACTTAACTAATTTCGATCAATTCTGTTCAGTTTTGAATGTAAAATAGTTTGGTTTGGTATCGTTAAAATTAATCAAAACCGACCAAACTCACTATTTCACTCACCTCACCCCCCTAATTATAAAAGTGGTTTACTTAAAAAAAAACCCTAAAAAGAGGTCTGTTTTTAGAAACCGAGAGAATTGAAATTATTTCTTTTTTAATATCCTAACAAATCGATGCATATATTCTCAAGCGGAACGCTGATGACTGGTTTAGTTCAAACCAATTAATGGGGCGCATAGGTACGGCCCAATAAAAAAATGGAAAAAAGGACACTTGACTCGAATACAATGCGAATCCCAATTTAACTAGCCGCCCACTACTTTAATTTTATTTATTTATAACAAATAAACTATAAACCGCTGCCTATAACAATAAACAACTAGCCGTTGCATTTGTTATTCTTGTCCCTTTTCCAACGTTACTCTCCAACTCCAACGTTCAAATCCTCTCCCCCCTTCTTCTTCTTAAACCCCCCCTCCAAGCTTCCTCACCCACACACACTCTCTCTCTAGGTCTCCTCCTCTCTCTACACTTCGTTAACAACAAATTCCTCCAATTTCTCTCAAAATTCTCCAAATTCCAAAATGGGTATCAGCCTCTCAAACTCCACATCAAAAACCCACAAATTCTTCCTCCTCACAAACTACATCCTCATCGGTGCCGCCACAAGCTGCATTTTCCTAGCCCTCTCCCTCCGTCTCCTCCCCTCCCTCATCGGCTTCCTCCTCATTCTCCTCCATCTCCTCACCATCATCCTCTCCATCTTCTCCTCCTCCTCCTCAGCAACCTCATCATCCCGGGCCCATGCAGCCCACATGGCTGCCACTGTCATCACCGCCATTTTCCAAGGTGCCGTCGCCCTCCTCATCTTCTCGAGGACAGATGGATTTCTTGAGAAGATGAAGTCTTATGTGCAAGAGGATGATGGCGTTGTGATATTGAGGATGGTTGGGGTTTTGGGTTTGGTTATGTTTGTGCTTGAGTGGGTTGTGTTGGTGTTGGCTTTTGCGATGAGGTTCTATATTCATGTGGAAGAGGGGCCAAATGGGAAAGTGCAACATTTTGGGGATGATAATGCTAATGTGAGGAAAGATTGCCAACCATTTCAAGTTGTTTGAAGGGGGGGAATTATGGGGATTTGGGATTAAATTTGGGTATTGTTGTAATTTATAAACTTACAGTTTATGTTGCTATGTTATTGATTGGTTATATGTTTTTTTTTATAAACTTACAGTTTATGTTGTTATGTTATTGATGTATAACTTTTCAGTGGAGGGATTATTTGACTTTATGATATGTGAATTGTGTTTTCTTTGCAATTGGAGCTGCAATTCTGAAGTAAATTGGTAATTTTTTTTCTGAGGCAATGTTCAAATTTATGCTTGAGTAATACATTGGGGTTACTCGGCGTTAGGGTTTTGTGTGTAAGGTTTAATATAGTAGGGATTGTTTATTGTAGGGGATCATATAGTTGGTTACTCTATGTAATGGAATTGCTTTTGTGATGAAACATGGTAAATTTAGTGCTGATATAATCTATTTTGTATAGACACTAGATTTTTCTGTATTAAAACGTAGCAGTTGCCAATGCGTTTCCTCACATTAGCTTTGCATATACCCACTTGTGCTTTCTCATTGTTTTTTCTTTCTTTCTTTTTTCAATAGGCCAAAGATATTAAAAAAAATTGTTAGCAAATAGAAATCCATAATTCTTAGTTATAAGCAATAGTAGAAAAAGCATGAAGTTTATTTATTCGTCATTCTCAATACATAAACGATATAATTCTATTATTCATAACATATCCAATAGTCCTGATTCATTGCATTAACAGTGCGTTAGATTTATCTATTCTCAAATTTGTTCGATATAAGATATCCGAGGATTTAACTGCATTAATAATGCATTACTTATTTATCCTTTTGTGCAGCATTAATGCAAACAGACGCGACAGTCCAAAGGGATGCTTATGCTTCACGTACTCTCTAGCATCCATCTCCGCATCATGCTTCACGTACTCTCGAATATCCACCTCCACGTCCTCTTCGGTTCTCCCCCTGCTACTCTCGTGCTTGATATGTGCAGCTTGCCCGAATCCCGCAACAGCAGCCCTCGACATATTCTCCTTTCGCGCTTCAGATTTTCCATCCTGCGGCGCGTCGCCCTTGAACATGCCACGAGGGAAGTGAGGGCCTTCGCACATGCTTGTCTTTCGCTCCAGTTTGGTTATGTATGCGCAGTAGTCATCAGAGATCTGACTGCGAGGATAATAGTATGCCATTTTTCTATATTTGTCGTGTGTGGAATTGTGAGAGTTTAAGGAGATTGGGTTTATCCTTTTATACAAGGTAAAAGGCAGAACATATTCTTATACTTCAGCAAACATCACGCGGTGATATTTTAAAGGAAAAAGGTGGCAGCAAGCTTGCCCACTTAAATAAAGGCAAAAACTTTTTTGAGTCAAAATATATCACGAGATCATAGATAGCGTGCAACATGAATCCCCTGGGCTTGGACTTTCAGGAATCCCTTTTGTTGTGCTATACTTGAATCAAAATACTAAATTTGTCTCAAACAATGATACATGATATTTATGTTGGATCTGAGATACTTTTTCATGTAAACACAAAATATCCAGTGGTAAAGAACGAATTACAACGATAAATAGATGATAAGCAATAGTTCTCCTGAATCACAAACACCATTCAGTAGGCTTACAAGACTACACTCAAGTTTCAATCCAAAACTAGGCATCTAACCTAACTCTCACAATGAGTAACTCCTTACCCTAGTTAGTTCCCAACCCTCAATTTAACTGGTTGAAATGTCGTAAAGGACGTGCAATAAAAATGAAAACAGATAACTGCTATATTCAATACAGAAATGGTCTTACAATCCTTTTGATTTGCTAACCGTTTTTTGAATAATTTAAGTGAAGCTCGATGAAGAACGGAGATGATGATGAACTCCAAGGACAACTCTCCTCACTGTAAACTGATCAGATAATGTTGTTGCATGGCGACGAGTGAGCGTTTGATGAGGCTTTGGGGTGGGGGTTCGAATTTTTTATTTTTTTAATTAACTTTGAAATTTATGCTTGAGAAATACATTGGCATTATCATGAAGTTATTTTGCTTCCTCTATTTTTTTTCTTCTTGATCTCATCTAGAACACCGATTATTTCATTCAAGTCCTTAAGGACATCATCTTGTTTGTATAAATGCCTCACTGAATGTTCTGAAAGATTCAGTTTTAGCCTTAGATTTTCTGTAAAGAAAGAGTAAAAAAAATATTCATTTTTGTTCATTAGCTTCATTCGACTCCTTAACTATTTTGTATGTTTCCAGTGTCCAGTATCTCATAGGAGAACACTGCATCTCTAGCTGCTGCAACATTCATCACCAACTCACTGGTCAGTTCCCTGTTAATTTTGCTTACAAGTTCTCTTGTAAATATTAGGATGATTCTCATTGTTTAGAATTTGACATGCAAATGCCCTTGATGTATTTGACAAAATGGCCCTTCAGTAAAATGGATGATTTTGTTGGAATTGCTTTAATTTTCATGTGTGAAGTCCCTATCCTACATAATAAAATTACTGAAGAGATATGTTAGCCAACTGGGATTGATTATGCATATAAGACCACCCGGTTTGGTATTTTTTGTGGGCAACACAGCAGAAATTCTAACGCACAGATCGACGAAAGAAAGAACGAAAATCAGAGAAAGTTCGTCCTCTCCTATGAACAGCTGCAATGGATATCATCAGCAGTGCTAAGAATATCAAGAAATAGACCCCCAAAAAATTCATTATAGATATTGAAAATATGCGCGGTCGATAAAATGGACTATGTCCACAGGAAACAACAGCACATCGAACTTTCACTATAAATAAGTTGCCTGGGATGAAATGAATCAAACACAAATTCCAAATCTCATTCTCTTAATGAAAAATTACATTCTACAAATAATATCAAAGTCCTGCACAGCCTTTCTTTCCTTTTTATATTTTCCCCTGTCACATTACAATCAGTAAACCCAAATAACACACAAACAGAAAAACAAAAGCAAGTCAATCAAATAGAAACATACACACACAACAAGAACAAGAACAAGCAGCTACTTAAAAGGCTTTCTTCCAACGCCAACAGGCAATGAAACAGTCGAATCCACGCTCGCTCCTCCTATAGAATTCGTCGACCTGTGCTTCCCTCTTGCCGCTCTCTGAACCGTCACAGGCTCCTTCGCTGCAGCAAACAATGGCCCTTTTCCCCATCTCAGAGACCCAATACTCTGTGTCAAACTAAACGAGAACTTCTTCTTCTCTCCATTTCGTCCATCTCTGCCTCCATCGATCTGGTTCTCTCTCACCTTCGCCTTGGCTGAAACTGTCGGTGCCATGTAATTTGGCACGGGTCTGAAGGCTGGGCAGCTTGTCAAGCTATCATCGTCCCTCATTGAACTTTGGTGCCTTTTGTTTGATGTTTTGAGTGACAGCTTGGATCTTGGAGATGGTAGTACTTTGGATGAACGAGGAGTGGACAGATCAAAGAAAATGTCTTTGTTGGCTTGATTTTGGATACTGGGATGGAAACTGGTGGTTTGGGGTGCAACAGAGGCAAACTTGGGGGTGTTCTGAGGAGGTTCGGTTGGAAGGTGGCGGTCGAGCCAGTTCCACCACCATGGATAGCCCCCGGACCGGATGTCAGTGAGCACTGCATGTGCAGACTTTGGTGTAACCTTGAGCAACTGTGAAGAAGTTGAAACAAAACAATAAGGGTGATGCGTTTTTGTTTGAAATTTGTGCGTGAGTATAGTCCCACTTGTGTGGGATTATGGTCAGGCTAGCTTCGAGCTCAGGTTGGATTGTCCTCCTCCACAAGTGGTATTGGAGTCGAGACTAGAACATTCCCCACAATGATATCAATATCATATCAGAAGCCAATTGTGTGGTATTATGGTCAGGCTAGCTTGTGCAAATTATGGTGGTCGTTTATTTGTTAATGATGCAACTCTGATACAAGTGAAGAATTTTCACTGTTCAATCATGTTTTGTATATATTTTTCCTTTCCTAGTTCCTTACTTTCTGTTTAGATCTTTTCAAACGACTGTTTACTTAGATTTCAGGTAAACCGAATATGAAGGTTTAGGAATTGATATGTAAAAGATTACTAGGTGCAATATAAGTATAGTTCGAGATTTGTTTCAGCTTCCCAGATGAAAGAAAGTACTAAATACATGGAAATAACTGTTTAAATCATTTCAATTTCTTCGGGTCTGGTTGATTTCAGGATATCTACATGAATTTAGAAAGATATGACGTATTTGGAATATTGTGATACCTGGTGTGAATATGCATAAGCCAAGGCTCTCTCCCTTTTAATCACTGCCTCCACTTTTCTTCGTGTTCTTGAGTCTCTCTCCTCCTTTGTTAGAACACTGTCGTCCCACTCTTCATCAGCTTCTGCCTCTGACTGCATTGATGCAAAAATATAAAATCTTACAAAGCTCCACATTTTTGGCTAGTTACTATTGTTTTTTGAGTAACTACTAAGTATTAGTATTTAGCCAAATTCAGATCCAAACCTTGAATACTGTCACATAGGTAGTTCATCATCTCTAAATAGAAAATGCAATATGCTTCTCTGTTTCAGGTCAGAATCAGATTGTTTTGTTGAGTTTAATATACTTTACACTATGTTATGTTATATGTATGGATGACAGACAATACATTCTACATATGCATACATGTAAATTGACGAAGGAAGTGATTTTCTTAGCAATCAATATCCAAACACTTAAATAGAAAGTTCAACATATCCAATAAAAATGGCAATATGCTTATCCATTTCAGGTTAGAATGAGATGCCATATCGAGTTTCAAATTCTTTATACTGGGTTACATTATATATGGACAGCAAAGAGTGTGTTCTATGTATGTGTGCAAATGTATGTTGTCCAAGGAAGAGATTTTCTGCCTAATTCATATGCAAATTATACTTAAATGTCGTCAAATAGGAAGTTTAAAATATCCAAGTTTAAATGCAAAACGCCCTCTATCTGTTCAGAATTGGATTGCCTTGTCTAATTTGTATACTTTGTACTAAGTTACATTACATGTGGACAACAAATTGTAAGCGCTATGTATGTCTATATGTAACTTGCCAGAGGATAGGTTTTGTTTGGCAAATTAATTCAAACACTTGAATGCCATCACATAGGAAGCTAATATGTCCAAATAGAAATGCAATATATGCTTATCCATTTCTGGCCAGAATCAGATTGCCCCATCAATTTTCATATACACAGAACAGTAACTAAATGAAGATATTTTCTTACTTGACTTAGGTTCCACCTGCTGAAACTGCTCGCCACCTCTTTCTCGCTTCTTCCATTAGTTTGGTGATGCTGGATGTTTCGGTTCTCAATCATCTGCAGCCTTCGTGCACGTATTTGTGACTGGACTTTGACAAGGAGCTTCATGCATTTCATAGTATTTGAAGTCTGGCGCTTCACACTTTGCCCTCTCATCACTTTTTGGAGTCTTACTAGACCCTTGAGAGTGCGATAATTTTTTCTTGCCTACACAATTTCATTAAAAATAGTTACCGTGTGTGGTTTTGATGGGAATCGCGAATTGATTATATTGTTAATCGATTTCTGATTCATGAGGATTTCAAGGGAGAAAACTCTTTTGAGATAAATATTGCTAACTTAAACAAGTGTGTATTACGTGAAAAAAGTGATTCTAGTGTTTCCTGGATTTTACTTATCATGAATTTTAATGCCTAACTTCTAGCATGTTCTAACATGATGTGAAGGAAAGTTCCAATGTTAACCTTTAAAAGTTTGGAACAGAGTTTTAGTTCTAACATTCTCCAGGAAAGTAACTATCAAATAATTTCAACATGAAATCATTTATCAGTTGAATTTAACAAATTCCTACCTACATAAATGAACATACATCTATCTATGTATTTATGCGTTGAAGAAAGCTTTTATCAGTTGAATCGTAACCGCATATATCAATTTTAGAAATAGAAATATTAATATTTCCAAACATATATTTCCATTCTTTAAATATGGAAAGTTAAGGAAAAGTTACAAACTTAGATGCCTTACCATGTAACCTCTATAAGCAGCTTGAATTTTGATTGCAGAACTCTGAGCATAGTTTTCATTAATGCCTCGTCTATATGTTACAATCCCTTGTTTCAGTTTCGGTGTTTTGATATGACGATCTTTCTTAAGAGATTCTCGCTTAGGTTCTTGCAGATATTGAGCCTTAATCTTCGGTGGTTCTTCTCTAGGTGAATGGAAGTGTTGAACATTCTTATGTGATTCTTCATAGATCGAACGTAAGTGCTGAACCTTCTTAGGTTGCTCTTGATATGTCCTCTGAAATTGTTGCTCCCTCTCAGCATCTCCTAGGATTTTCTCAATACTGCTTGGTTCTCTATTGAGAGAGATGAGGGAATTGGCCTCTCCATGCTTTGATCTCCCTACTCCCCACTTCTTCTTATCCCTTACATTTTCCTTATCTGAACTCTGCAATCAATTTTTCCACAAATTGACATAGTATTATGTTGTGATGCATGTGAGAAAAAAAAAAAGATCGTCATAAGTATACCAAAGATGTTACAAAGAAAAACAAATTATGGGAAAGTTCGTATATCTGGGGCACTTAATTGTATTGGGACCATCTGCAAACATATCAGATTATATAGTTTCTATATATTTGTAGTTACACATAATACTCATAATTGGATTGTTACAATAACTAAACTAAAGTCAATGAGACTTAACAGCATCAATTCCTTAAGGCTAAACTAAAAGGACCCAATTAAGTATATGATGCCACAAAGAGGTTTTAAGTTCGCGATTGTCTCTATACTCCTAAACTCCTGCTGGGAGTGTCAGAATAACTTTCATGGTGAATTTTCCTACCTTTAAATTCAAAACAATCCAAATAGAAACGATAACAAATTCACAAAATACGACAAATGCAAGCGTTGTTTGGGATCATACATGTGCGACTATAATCTCATGCTAAAAGTCAATAAGAAAAGATTTGAACAGAGAAGATGAGAATAATAGCTAGCAGTTTCACTTTTGGGATGATCAAATTACTTCTACTATTTAAAATCCATTCTCAGGAGCACGAAGATACAGGCCAAAAATTTTATGCGGATATGTGAGACAACTTACATATATGACACTATCTTTAGAGGAAGGTGTGAAGGCCCTTTTTATGGCAGAGAACCAATTCCCTTTCTTTCCCATCTCCTTGGCATTACTGGTCTCACCTCAAGCAAGCCTGAAATTTTAAAGCCAGAGAAAATAAAATTATTTCCTAGAAAAATGAGGTAAGATAACTTTAAATTGCAGCTCTACAGAAATTTGCTTTCAAGTATCTTATACTCAAGTGCTTTATTTATTTGTGAAGAAATGAATAAAGAGGGACCTGTATTTGAAAATTTTATCTGTTTTCAATGTCTTAAAAGTTATCCCTGGGTTTAACACTAACATTTACATTGAAACTTATGTTGTATTTAATATCAAAATTATGCTGTGTAAAATTTGTGACAATTCAGGAGATACAACTTTGATTGCACTCTAGGAAGTAAGCCTTAGATAGTAGGTAATTATGTGAGAAAATCATACAGGATCTCGTCACAGAGAAAATTACCTACATTTCCTTTCTCAAATAGATCCTAATGTGATGATGTTTTTCTGCAATACTGAAAATGTATCTGGTTCTCAACATTTCTGACAGTTAACTTACATAATAGAATCCCTCTTCTGAATTCACTTACATGAGGATTTCTAAGAAACCAACGAGAATTACTCAGAGAAAACTTCCAGCAAATTTTCTTCTACAGGATCTTAATTCTGAGATTTTCGTAATAATTTGAAAAAAAAAGAAAGGAAGAAAGAAAGAAAAGAAACATGCATGGCTGAATATACCTCACTTCTTGCATTGAACAAGCTCATGAGCTACCTCCATGAAATATAATTGACAAGAGATGTTGCATCTATATATGAAATCTCTGAATATGGCATCTGATTCTTCCTTCAAGGATTGAGCTCCCTCTCATGCCAAACTTTTTTCTAGCTTTTTTTTTTCTTTATTTTTCTCTTTTCTTTTGTTTGTGTAGTTTGTTTTATAACTCCTCTTTCAAAGTGATGATGATGACGATGGGGGGGTGTTGGCCACTTTCTCACTCAATTGCTCACCAACTTTACTTGATTAGAAAGCCTCCATTAAAGGCAGAGCGGAGCACTGGTGATTGAGGGTAACAGTTTGGTTGGTCTGTTTTTCTTGGATTGGAATAGAGTATTTCAGGACATTGGGATTGCAGAGCATGATGTAGAGATTGTCAGTATAGTTCTACATGGGAAAGAATTAGAAAGAGTAATTAATAAGTTTTGGGTATTAATTTGACAGTGGGATTAGTTTAATTCTCAATAGATGTGAAAACTCTCTAAAAGGTACAACAGCAGCAACAACAGAGCATTTATCCCGTCTTTTGGAATAAGTTATATAAATCCTACTCTTCCATTCAACTTTGTTGAAGACTATCGTATTCGCTAAGTTAGGTATTATTGTATCCTTCTTGATGATTTCTACTAGGATTCTCGAAGGTAATTGTACATTTCGAGGAAAACAGAAACCGATGAATTCAAATATAAATTTGGAGTCTGTTCAGTAGAAATTGGATCTTTATGAGAGGGGCCTAAAACAAAAGTAAACAACAAAGTATTGATCCCGACTTTCTATATTAAATTAGTGCTCCTTGTAATACTTTCAGTGCAAGACATAGTCATTTATGAATTCCCCAAAATCCCTATTCATTTATGAATATACAATCATATAAGCGAAACCCCAAGGGACCTTTGTTGACTTTAGCCTCGACAGCGACGACCATGGATAGACAACATGACTATCAGTATCCAGCATGTTTTCCATAAGCGATGGACTAATGAGGCCTTAATCACTCTTATGAGCAATCTCGGATATCATTCATCAGCCAAGGTTAACATGATCTTTGTCTAGTATATTTTGACTAATAAGATATTCTATTGTGCTAACTAGATCTCAATTCACTTTTTAGGTATTTACGATCTTAGCGTTGAACTTTCCTTTTTCTTGAACAACAATCTGTACACTGTTATAATTTGTTAGGGAGCAATCTAGCCCTTGTGAGTAGAGGAGTCTTAAACTGAGATCGAGAATTAAATTAATCTAAAAGTTTAATATTCATAATATTATGATGAATTTTTATATGGAAACCATCTGTAAAATAGTGATGTAATATATGAACCATCTTTATTGTTTAATTTATACATGAACCATCTTCAAAGTATATTTCGTTTCAATTAACCACCAAAATCCATTTCCTGTTGACTTTTTTTTTTATCAAAATTACTTTAGTACGCCTCTTTTTACTCTCTCTCTCTCTCCCCTCTCTCTAGGGCCCACAGATCTCGGCGAGCATGTTGGCGGCGCGAGTGGGGGTGCTGTAGTGACCGACGATAAATCCCGGTTGGTCCCCCCCTCCCCCCACCTTTGCGGTGCCAGCACTAATCTCGCCATGAACCCGCCGAGATCCGTCATGGGCAACTGCTACACCCTCACCCCCAATGCCCGCTGAGATTTGTGGGCCCTAGAGAGAGGAGAGAGAGCATGTAAAAATAGGAGTATTATAGGAATTTTAACAAAAAAGTTAAACAAAAAAGTTTTTTGTGGTTGATTGAAACGAAATATACTTTAAATATGATTGTTGTATAAATTAAATAATAAATATGGTTCTCGTATTACACCCCTATTTCAAAGATGATTTTCTATAAAAAAAAAACCTATTATGATCCTAATTTTCTATTTAAATCAGTCATTCTCTATGATTCTTCCAGGAAAAGATTATTCACATGTGAATTGAATTATGTCAATAGTCAACCTATCTAACTCCAGATAGAGGTTCAATTAGTCCTCCAACATAGGCAACAACAACCAATTATCTCATGAGTGCTTAGGAAGTCATTATGTAAAGTTACATGGGTACTAAGTACTAGATCCTTGCGTTGGCTTTAAATTGGAGCATTGCCACATGTGCTGATGTGCTCTTTCTGACTTGACCAAAGAGGCAAAGAGTATATGGGTATATGCATACGGAAATCATGATGTGCCAGCTACTGTTGAATTTTGGGCTCAGCTAGAGAGACTTGATACGTTTGTTAATTTTTTCATATGATGAACCTTGGCTGGGACTACCAGGTACCAGGGAGGAGCCTTGAGTTTGACACTTCAACTCTGCCAATTATGAGAACCATAGGAGAGCATGTCCCCCAAGCCTGATAATGCCAGTCAAGTAAATCCTGGTTCCTATGGCCCACTTCACAATTCAGATTGAGATGAATAGGACATGTGCTACAATGTCTAACAATTAAAAATTGGACAGAGAGAAATCAAAATTGACGACAGAGAAATGTGTCTGATCATTGGCCTTGTGAGGGAAGGCCCCAAGTCCCAACCACCAGGCCACCTGTTATAACTTATACTGAATCTGTTCAGGTTATGTCAGGTCTAGTCGAGAGTTAATATATGGGCCTCAAATAGATGTTAGGAACCAATTTAATGCAAAAGTTGAAGCTATTAGGTATTGACCAAACTGTGTTTAAACATATTACTTGTTTTAATCCTAAACAGTAACCTAAACAAAATTCTGTCAGGATTCTGCTCTTTTAAAAATGTACTAATTATTTACATAAACTTATATTTATCAGCTATAACCATTGGATTAAATCTTCTCTCTTCATTTTTAAGTCCTTGTCTAATAACTTTGCTGTTGTAAGAGTGATAAAGTTCACTTTTAAGTTCTTTATAGCGTGTCTTTATGGCTGCTATGTTAGCTTCCGATCATGATCTCTGGAATATTTATATATTTTGTTTGTTTCTTGTTTGAGGATTAGCATCTGATGATGATGTTTTGTTGTAAGGTAAAAAATTTATTTTTATTTGGTCATAATCATTTTCTTTGGTGATATATGTGCTGTCGTTAATTTTTTTTTTTTTTTGAGAAATAAATTTTTGGACACAAAATTATTAGACCAACTATGAGAAAATAATGCGTCTGTATGATAAGTTATTGACCTTGGTGGGAATCCCAAAAAAATTACGCATGTCACATTGTCCTTTAGCTGCTCCATGAGTTTTGGTCCAAAAAGAAATACCCTTTATAAGTGGATCCAATTGTTTCGAAAGCTTTGGATGATCAGGTTGTGTAAACGAAAATTTTGGGTCCAATATAAAAATTAATATGCCTTTTGATAAAACGTAAAGGGTCAATTGCCTCCAAAAAAAGTTCAATTGTGTATAGACATCATATAGTACAGCTCTATGACACTTAAGATCCCTTAAATTTAATATAGAACGACACGCCCAGGTTAATTTTTTAACTATTTTACCCTCAAGGGGTCTATGAATTCACCCATTCGCTCGCCCTCTCTCCTGGCCACCTCCTGATAGTAAATAGTCACAAAAGAGTTTTGTTGGGGCGAAGACGCCCACACCGCCACGGAAGCTAAATTAATCCCGAGAGAAAACAACTCTAGCTTGAATTTACACCAAAAGTCAACACAAGCAATAACTACTACACAGATAAAACAATAAAGACGATACAACAGATTTACGTGGTTCGGCAAACTTACCTACGTTCACGGGAGCCGCACAAATAATTTCTTATTTAATCATAAGAAATTACAAACTTGCAAAGAGAAGATCTCAAACTTGAGATCTCTTAAATATCGCTTGTGATTTTACTCCAAAATCACCGCTCAATCTCACTGAGAATCACTGCGAATTTCTTGACTAAAATTCGCTTCTCAATAATCCCCGCAAGTCTGAGAGATCGCCGCCGCCATAGAGTGTTAGCCCTTATGTTTTGATGATGTTTTACAACCACCATTATCGGTACTAATAGCTTATTGAGTGCAAATGTAGTAAATTCATTTATCAAGCTTGTTAGTGCCATAAATGGAGGATTGGATGGAACATACGCTACAACGATGATATCCAAAGGAGGAGGAGGCCAAGAGATGAAGCAACGTTATTTTAAGAACGACAAATTCGAATACAAGCTTCATCCGATTCAAGCTATATCAAAGCTCAAGTATTGTATATTTTGCAAATATTTTAGTTAAGTCAAAAATCATTTTCTGCGATGTATCAGAATGCGGTCGACCGGACCGGTCGACCGCACATATGATCATTCGTTACTGGACTCCAGAGAGTTTGTCGGTCGACCGGCCCGGTCGACTGAAATCTCGATTTTTCTATCGGTCGACCGCGTCGGTCGACCGATGTAGTCTCTGTTTGTTTTCTGGGTTTTCAAAGTTGTTCGCGGTCGATCGGATTTTCGGTCGGTCGACCGAAGTATTTTTTCGGTCGACCGAAAATCCCTTCGGTCAACCGAAATTTTCTTCGGTCAGCCGTGACTTTTTTTTCAAACGGTCGGTTGCCTCGTTTGCTGTGCTTTCACTTAACCGTGTTTGGCACTGTCTGTGGTAATGGTCTGAAAAGGAGATTATTTTCTTAATTGGGAAGATTGGGTTGTGTTTTTAAAATGTTTAATTTCTTCTATTTAAACACTCTCTCCTTCATCTTCCCAGTTGCCCTAACGTTTGCAAAAAACCAGAGAGAGACGCTGTCTTCCTGAGAAACACTTCCCAGCTTCAGTAAACCTACTCTTTGCTATAGGGGCTGTGTAAAGAGAGGTTCTTGCATCTTTTCTTCTGCTGTGTGAGTGAGATCTTGTGTAGATCAACTGTGAGGGAGTGTGATCTGTTGAGATCAAACTGTGTAGTGAGAGATCGTGTGGGATCGCTGTGTAGACGAAGTTCCGGCTTCCAAACTGGGTGTGTAGTGGATTTCTCCTCGAGAGTGGGGAGCGGGGACGTAGGTCAGCAGGCCGAACCTCGTTAACACATCGCGTATCAAGGATAACGATTCCTAACCCTATCTCACTTACTTTGATTGCATCAGTTTATTGTGGTTTGCTTGTCTTAATTTTTATTGCATAATTAGAGCCTCTTGACCCTAATCACCCCCTCTAGGGTCCAACAATTGGTATCAGAGCTTTGGTCTCTATATCAGTTTTTGGTTTAACCACCTTAGAGAAAAGATCCAATGGAGGCTTCTTTGAATATGCATATGTTAGAAGGACAATCCACCTCTAGACCACCCCTCTTTATTGGGAGTAATTTTGCTTATTGGAATGCTAGGATGAGAATCTACCTCCGTTGTATTGATCTTGACATCCTAGAGCTCATAGAGAAGAAATATGTA